>NW_015112983.1:284320-311407 GCF_001443285.1 Poecilia latipinna
TTAAATTCTTGGTAACTTGGTTTTTTTTTAAATTTAAATTTTATTTTTTTTTTTTTTTTTTTTTTTTTTACATTTTATCCAGACCGGGGACATGATAAAAAAAAATTCAATACTTTTCTCGACTTCTTTAGATGGTGTAGGACACCAACATTACAATTCATGACAATGTTTTCTTTTCAGTGGATGTGATTTGTCTGACTTTTATTTTTGTTTCAAATGGATACTCATGGTTGCTGTGAACCATTTCTTTCCCTCTTCTGTTCACCTGTCTTACAATTTCCACTTTACCTCAACAAACACAAATATATAAATACATAAAACTAGTACTAAGAATCGGGTTTTAAAATAGGAGATACCCACAGCATGAACTGTGGAAAGTTACCAGACAGCAGATTGTCCCTGTGTTTATGAAGCTTGGTCTACTGGACTCCATTCTGGTGAGGTAAGCACTTCCACTAACCTTCGAAAAAATCCCCAGCTTAATAAAAGAAAATACTCAGAATTAGGTGTGAAAGTGCTATATTTTAATGAATAAAAGTAGAAGATGCATGACATAGGCCAAAACATATGTTCAACTTAGGTTATTTAATTTGCAAAGGAACAGGCTGTGCTTCACATTCTGTTGAAAACGTTTCTGTTAGTTTGAGGGTATGACTACTATCAGTGCTAATCCACAAGGAATGTGTGTAATGTGGCAGTTTAATAATAACCTTCTAATCCTATTATTTTGTCTTTGTTTCTATGACCTTTGCTAACCGGGACCCTAAAAGATTTAGACTTATAAAGCACACGTGTCACATAAATGCACAATATTCAAATCATGTTCACCACATTTTTAACCTCAAGAGCCTTTTATTGTTCAACATTTCTGGATCAAAAACTAAAAAGACAATGATCACCTAAATAATGTTACAGTTTCACTATAATTTTATTGATACTCCATGGTGCAGGATTTGTTTAATTAATGTTCACTTAAAAGGAAACAGTAATAGTGCAAATTAATAAGAGCAGTGATAGACCAGTATTTGGAAAAAATAAGCCTTTATTCAGATGTAAAACTTGCAAAGTTATAACACCGACTTAACACGTTATTTTATTGATGCAATAAATCTGGGTTACTCTGCAATCTAGATAAAATTAACCTAGAGCCTAAGTAAACTGCTCCATATGTAAACATCTTCAGCAAGAATAAGTTGAGTCATACCTGCGCTTAGAAACTGATGACAAAGCAATGCTTTAGGCGATCAGTTGTCAAAGCATAATAGTGGCTTACTGAGCCTAGTTAACCCTTGCCTTGAGGTTAATACACAGGGCAAGCTACCATCATAAATATACCATATTTGCATGTAGTTACAGCAGCGTGCTAAAGTTTCAGACACTAAAGCTCTGCTGTAGTAATGGTTATTTAAAAGTTGCATCAATGAAGAGAGCTTAAAAAGTCTCTCCTATCCATTCGTTTAACATCAAACTCTCAGGGTGTGTGATAGAGATACCAGTTGTGAGCTAAAAGATAAACGCATTGCATTAAAACAACAAGGCGAACTGGCTGGAAAAATACAACCAGTCAACAGCCAAGTGGCAGGAAAATGTCTGGGCTTTTGCATCAAAACAGATCTTTTCCAGTCGACACTTGGCTCAAAAAATGTGGAACACATAAAACAAACAACAAAAAAAGATCTTCACAGTGGTAGTTTACAGTAAATATCCTGCTGGTTTATTCATCAAAACTGACGTTTGACCTGCCTGTAAAAGTTCAGAATGTAAAACCTGTCTGTTTCCTAATCCACGTTTTTCAGCACTTGTCCCTGGGTGTGATAAGGCATGCCCCACGCAGGAACAACATTCCTATTATGACAATCCAGGCTTTGGTAGTGTAGAATACACAAAAACAGACGAGAGCAGATGTCTAGACAGATGAGAGCACAGTCGATTCAAAAACATTGATAGAGTGTTTTATTTTCCTTCGTTCAAGCCAAACTAACCTCCAGTCCAGTGGTTTGAATAACAGAAAGTTACACACTGACTTCTCATTTGTAAGAAATCTTCTGGTCAAGTCAACAATGCTTATGTGTTGGTTATTTTCCCAGGTAATAAAGAAAACACAATACGGCAATAACTGTGATTTAAGTTTAACTCTAAAATCCTTGGCAAATTAGAAATGCGGAATGGGACATTTTCCTGATCTGTGTATTTCTGAAAATTAAACTAGTGTTTAGTAGATTTTTAATATGTATATTTGCAAAAAGAAGCTGATTAAAGAGGTTCCCTTCATGATTTCATGAAAAAAAAAGTTTGATCTGAGGCCTCTAAAGAGGAAGTACAGAATGTCTTCTAGGCTAAATTAGACCAGAATTTCTGACAATTTGGCTCGGTATTATTTTTGACTAGATCAAATACCATGACAGAAGATGTGAGTGGGCCTTTAAAGCTTTCTTAGTTTATGTCTTTGCGTCAGTAATAATTTGCACTAAGTTTCCGAGTCTTTATATCAAGCACTACATTCACTATTGTCTATAGTGCAAAACTTACATGACTTCAAACCTTGGTCAGGGATATTCATCATTTTATGTGAGGATAAGTAAAAATAAAAGTGTTGCTACTTTCTTTAGACTAAAGAAAACTTGTTCCTCAGATTATTAACAAATGTACATTATTGTATATTTTTGAAAATTGTTTAGGTTTTGGTGCTATAATGAACAAAAATAAATCTTTATTGGTTTACTGAGGATTTACTTGTGCATTACTTCTTACTTAGTCTTTCATTCACAACTTTGCCTACAATCAGGATACCTGTGGTTATAGACAGCTGTAAGTAAAGCTATAACTAGAAAAGTTTGAATTTTAAAGCAATAAAGATATCCAATTACTAACAAAAACAAATAGACTAGGGCATTGCAGCATAACAAGCTAAAAATAACTGAGGTTTCCAGAATCTACAACAGCTTTTCCCCAACTTTTTATACTTCAATGTCATCCCAGTGTCCCCCAGTTCTCAAGCTGTATTGGGAAATAAAGTGCTCCAGTACAGAAAAGAAACTTGATAATATACTGAAAACTCAACTGTGTTCACAGCCTTACACAAAGCATGATCTGTTTTGGCCAGACTGTGAGTCTGTGTGGAGTGTCGCTCACAGACTCAGTCATTCAAGAAAAAGTCTACCAGAAGTGTGTTTGTTTGTGTGAGTGGTGTCTGCAGGCCAATTCAAATGAGCACATGGGTCTGGATTCATTAGCAACATAACACGATTGACCTCAACTGTCCTGTTTGCGACGCATACCTATAGGAAAACAGACATCGCAACAAACTGGCCATTTCATCAGGGGAAATGCAAGACGCAAACCGCCATCCAGCCAAGTCTGACAAGACCGACTCCACACAAAGTGCTTTCAGCAATACAGACAACAGAAAATAAGCAGGCATCAATCAGGAAAGTGTTTGTGTTTGGATCTCCAACATCCGTGAACAATCCAAATTGCTATATTTCTTAACATAAACAGACATTGTGCCAAAATTACACAGTGCTTCCCAGAATCATTTTTGGTAATGTGATCTCATCGGGAAGCTTTGGCAATGTGTCCAAGGCAGTTTGCTAATTACTTAATCAAGTTTTTCTTTATAGTTTCTAAAAACTTGCAAAGCATTTGGAAGGTTGCAAGTGAAAAACAAATCTGTTGTATAGTGTTGTTATTATTCAAACAAATGACTTCTCAAGTGTCTTATAGTTTAACCACAAGGAGTTATTTATTTGAAGCAAGAGGCATAAAATGCAGCTATAAAAAGCTAAAATTCAACAAGGACCCCAAAAAACGGAGCTACTTCTAGATCTTATACTCACAAATGTTACTGACTGTGGGGATGTGTTCAAACCTTGAACTGGCAGTACTACCAGCAGCTCTGGTGCAGAAAAAGTGGTGCTACTGCAGCGCTAGTTCCTAGCTTAAAGCTCCCACAAGAGGGAAGGGCTTTCATTAAAACTTACAGAGGGGGTCTTTAAACACTCCCAATTAAACATTAAAACTCCCAATTTACTTTTGATTTTATTTGCCTAATTTTAGACAAACATGATAAAAAAAAATTGACCAATACAAAATCTAATTAGCTCTCCCGTTTGTTTCTTTTGATATCAAAAAAGATATCAAAAGAAAGTTGGCGCATTGACCAATCTAAGTTGGTCAATGCGCCATACACAGCTGCGACTGGTCATATCCTCTACTAAATCTATTAACTTTATTGCCAGCTTAGTTTTTTTTTTTTTTTTTTTTTTTTTACACAGTTGGACACTCAGTTCAACAACAGATTGTGATCATCATAATCTAAACTGCGTCTACTTTTCATTTGCAGGACAGTTGTCAACAAACCAGTTGAAACTGCAACATCAGGGTTACATCTCTTTTACTACAACAAAATGACATATTTAAGTTGCACATTTTGTTATTCACCCTGCAAGCTGACAATAAACAAGAATGTAATGGCATGAAAATATTTTTCATCATAAGAAGTGAGCAGCACAACAGAAGAAAGAGCCAAAGCACAGTGATGTAGTGGTGTACTCTACAGACAAAAACCTTATTTTTTCCTGTGCATATAGCAAATTAGACATACATTTAGATTAACCTTTTAGCTTCACAGGAAGGTTTGCACCCAGATGTGCTTTCTACTCAAAATTAATGTGCTAGAAGGCCAGCTTCTAAAGAGAGAAATATCAACCTTGTTGTTTTGTAATTTATATACCTTTTTGTTCAAGTTGTTTTGATAGGGACCTTGCACCAGAAGGCATAGCAACATAAATAATTATGTTTTTCATCTCTAATCTAAAAGTGAAGGTTGAAAGACGAGAATAAATGGGAAAAAAAAACCCTAAGCAACCTAAGGTTAAAAAAACCTAAGCAACAACTAAGCAAACTTAGCTCATACATCCCCACAACAACTTTTCTCCACTTACTGTAATTCTCTTAGGTAACCTTGACACGGTAGCCAGTATTATTCACAAAACAATGATTGTGGTATTTTTATGAGTCACAAAATCTGAACCAGGATCTGAAAAACAAAAAAACTATTTTGTTCAAGCTAGTCCAAACAGAGTCTTTGGTGAGTCTTAAGGAAGTTGCTGGGAACAAGCATCTGAGCTGAGCTGACTCTATAGCACAATTACAGACTAAAGGAATCTCTGGCATCTCTGTTGGCTGACTTGAAAAGACAAGGCTAATCAAATGTTGCACCCCCACCCCCACCCCTAGAGCCACACAATAGGAGGACGGGGTTTACCCAGAAAGCTATCACATTAGCTGTTTCTTGATACCTGCAGCTTTGTGTTGAAATAAGATGAAAATGGATATCAACTGATCTGGCGTCAACATGACAAAAAGAAAATGAGAAGAAAGTAAAAACAAAGAAAACAATGGAACAATGTGACTGTCACTTCCTTTAGTCATATCCAATAGTGGTTTTTTCATAAAAAGTGATTCCAGTACAGTCTATAAGGGTGTACTAGAAATCCTGAGATACTTAAAAAATGATTGACAGCGCACCACACCCATTATTGGCCAAACCAATTTCATGGTTTTATTTTAAACCATGAAATTGCTTTTATTTTCTCTCCCCATATTTGTTTTACTTTGTCCAATTTTTTTTCTATTAAACATTAAATGGAAGATGGAAACACAAATGGGAGGAAGGGTAAAAAGTGTCAAAGAAAACACCAGCCACAATTCAATTGTTTTAGAATCATTTTTAGCCTTGCACTTTATTTTAGCCTAGCATCATTTTTTTAGTTTGCTCTAATTTTAAGAGAAAGAGATGCCAAGTACCAGAGAAATGCTGCATTAATGTGGAATTTAAGCAACTTCTAAACAAATGTTATATTAAGGACCTTTTAATATGCTTGAAATAACATGCAACATTATGCAGATGTACTGCCTGCACAGGTAAAGATTCACTCACCTCAGCATGCAAGATGCTCGAAGTGGCCGACACAGCAGACTTGGTCTGTTTTCTGATTAATTTAGCTAATAAGTATATATAATCCCTTGGGAGTAGCAATTAACTTTGTGAGCCAGGTAAACATTAAGTGTGGAAAAGAAGAAAAATAGATGGTGATGGCATAGCAAGAAGTACCTAAATTTTATCCACCAACTCTAATAAGTGTAGAATATATGCAAGAGGGATGCATCTTCAACAACATGCATTGTAAATGTGCTTAACTTCTCCATGTTTGCACTTAAGCAGAAATCAGTTTTGAACAAGTCAACAAAGCAATATAAAATAAAGCATGAGAAGACTTTAAAACCCACATTTATGTATTTGTTTTTGTTTTATAAATTAGTAAAATATCCCAAAATTATTATACTTACAAACTCGACGACTCAACTTTAGTGATGAGTTGAAGTAAATGTGTGTTGATATTGAGGAAAAACTGTGCATCAAAACAAGCTGGTCAAATATTTTAAAATCTGTGAAGTGCACATCTTTGATTTCTTACTATGTTGACCACTACCACCCACACAGACCATATATCTGCATTGTCAACATTCCCTTCCCCTGCGTATTTGCTGTGAGGGAGGACAGAAGTATCCCAGGAATTTGACGAAAAAGATGAATGAGGCAAAGTATCTTAATGGCAGCCTGAAAACATGCAGGCTAGACCAGAATTCAAGGCCTGAATGTTTGGTACTTTAAACTAAACATCTTCTGATGTTCAAAAATATTTTTCCTATACTATAAAGCTATTCTTTTCCAAACCTAAACTTCTAGACATTGTTCTGCCTTTTATAACTTTCTAGGCATTATTTGTGGATTCCATGAATATTTTAATTGCGGTATAGGACAATTTTGTCACATTTTTTTAACATCTAGACTAATTTCCATTTCGAAATCTATAACTTGGACTTCACAAATAAGGATTGGAATATCAGATACATAATGCAGATGCTTTAAAGTCACAGCTTGTGAAATTTGATACTTTAATTTTTTTGTAAAGTCATAAAATTGACTCTTTGCCGATCTGTTTGGCATTCAATCTAAATTTAAAGCTGCCGAGGGACTAATCCTGAGACAATAAAAAGGTGGGCAAAGCCAGTCTTTTGATGATATGATCAAAGATGCAATGTAGTAAAATCACAAGGTCACAAAAACTATGTGCCATGTCAGGGTATTTTCATTTCATTCAATGTGTGGGCTCAAATTTTTTGCCAAAAAATATCAATAAGGGGAAATTGTTGGTCAAAAAGTATGCAAATAATTTAGAACAAAAGCCGTGCATGCTTGAGGGGTGAAATGTCTATGGAGGAAGAGAAAAAATCCAACTCCCTTCCAATCCAATACAAGATTATCACGTTGACAAATTAATAAACATACATTTGCCTTGTAAGAGTAGTTCATTCGTAAGTAAATAGTAAGACACAGAGTTTAGATGATTTTTAGCTTGACTGGGCCGATTTGTGACAAGTTGGTTGGAAACTTGGCCTTTAGTACTGAACCAATTTTTTATGGGTCAGCAAACATAGCTAAGAACTAAGAAGTTACATTAACATGTTTCTGTGAAGAAGCAGTGATTGTGAATGAGGAGCTTAAAATAAATGTAAAATTGAGAATGAAATGTTTAAAAGGTTTCCCTGAAATCTTATATCATGCTATAATATTACTCCCTCATCAAAAACATACCTGGAGTGTTGATTTTATTCTCTTGTGTATGTTTGAGAAATCCTTCAATCGCCATGGCAATTATTTTGGGTGCATAAAAGCTTGGTCTCACCAAGCACCGCCCTTTCCACTCTGCTCCTTCACACTATGGGCAGCAGCAATGAGCAAACACCTGATGGAACTGCACATCTGCTGAGCTAATCACACAAACTACTTATCAGTGTGATGCTCCTAAGATCATTGTTGAAGGCTTAATGGAGAAACCTTGTTGCGATGACGTGCTAAAGGTGGAGTGTCGTAAAGAAAAGGAGCTTCTTAAAGTGATAGAGGTCCAATTTCAAGGCGCTAAGTCAAAGTTATTTTAAGTTATGTTTGATATATTCAGTATCTTTATAACAACTGAAAGTATCAGTTACTTGATTGTGCTACAAAAGTTAGAATGGGCATGGAAAACACATAATACTGCCCATTTAATTAAAACTGGAATCAGTTGAAATGATCACCGCTTCTCTAGTAGGCAGTTCTCAACTACCCTAACCACACACCACCTCTATGTTTGGACAAATGGGAAGTCATTTAAATAACACTAAAGCTTATAAGACATAAGACATATTTAACTTGTTTTCCATAAAACTACTCAAATCACTGAAGCAAAATAGTGGAAAAAGCCATTATAACAAAGTGTGCCAACTGCACAGCTTCAAACCAAAGACTCATCTGAATCTCTGGTCACAGCTCATCCCCACATGACGGTGTTAACAGAGGACAATTAAAGGCCACATAATTACAGTCGGCTCTTCAGCACAGCCAAACCCGTAATGTTTTCTTCCAGGAATTCCAGGGATGGGTGTGACTGTTCACCAAAAGCAGTCATGGATGGTACACAAAGCAGCAACTATAATTTACAAGTGCTGGCAGTCTCAGAGTTATGGGTCCGGGGTCTGTGAGAAGCTGTGCACAATCATGCTCGTGAGGGCTGTACGCTGCTCTGTATATCTGTTATTGATGTATAAATGCATACTATGGAAACCAAAAATATTACATTAAAGGGCATAGTACCATTCTTTGCTCAAATTGAAACAAATTCCTTTATTGAAATGTTAATATTGGCTGAAACGTGCTCCTCTCACTCTAAATAATCACAGAGCATTAGGATAATGTTAGACTTGTGCAATCTGTTTCAATTCTAAATATATGTTGTTGCTTATGGGGACAAAATATCAGTTCTTCAAAACCTCAGAAATTTTATGTTTCAGCCACAATAAGGCATCGACAAGGCTTTTGAATATTTTAAAAAGTTACTTTCAAAACTGCTAAAAAAACAAAAATTCCACAACACCAACCCTATGGTTTAAACTCATTATAATGGTATGTCAAATAAAATGATGCAGCAACTTGAGCTTTTTTTTAATTATTTTTAAAATCTGTTTGTGTGGAGCCCCCACCTCTGTTTTTTGCTGTGTTTTGCTCTCAAGAGCCTAGACAAGCCTTATCATTTTGAACTGTCAAAGGCTGCGAATTGCTACATCATGTTTTGTTTATGTTCAATATGTCATATTTTGTACCAAAAGTGTTTAAAATTCATTTAACAAAAGGAAAGAAATTTGGTGTCCATGATGGCACTAAAATAGCATTGACCAATGTTGGTCATGTTTTAAAATATATTAGTTTGATAAGGAAAACTGGGCCGATATAGAAAACAGTTTTTTTCCTTCATGTTGTTATCGTTTGTGTTTCTGAAGGGAGATGGGGATTGTAATGTGGTATTTGTTTGGTCATGTGACAGTACCAGTAAAGCAAGACTGTGGGGTGTTTAAAGCAGAGAGTCAGTGGAGGGGTTGTTTTTTTTTTCACTAAGTTGAAGGTGTAGGAAAAAATATATTTTTTTACAATATCACAAAATATTTGTTACACCATTATACCATATTTTATCTCTTCTAGGTTACCATAATCCATGTGTAATCACAATTTTCACCGGCCGATGAAGACTATGCTTTAATAAATAAAAAGGCAAAATTTAAAAATTTTATTATAGGTGTGCAAATCAAAATAATTTTTTAGTCTTGGTGTTTAAAACACCAGTTTAAGACATCATCTCGATTATATATTCACAGCCTCATAGTTAAGTAAAACTTTTGTGTGAGCAGGGCTTTTGATAGTAAAAATGAATGTCAATTTCTGTGCATTTTAGATGTGATCATACTAATACGCTAAAATAACTTTGAATTAAATACAATTTGACAGTACTCAACTTTATCGTAATTTTCCAAAATGCCAATCAGATGTGTGTGAAAATTCACTTGTCCAATCTTTTGTCTTGTGTGAGATCTTAGCTGTTTAATCTTTCAAACCAGAGATTCAACCACAAGCCAAGACACAGCCCCATGCTTTGCACATTTACTTCCAGATTAGCACATATTAATACAGACAGCATATGCTGGTATTCTGTACATGAAGGTATGGAGCTAATAATAAGCAGATATTAGACAGACATCAGTGGGAACTGCTAGTCACGGGGATTCCTTTAACCTTTAGCACTGGGCCACGCAAGTCAGTTTATCTTTTGAACTCTTTGCAGGAGCTCGACTTCTCTGACTTTTATAATCCCTGATATAAAACATCCCTGGCTTGTGCCCCATGGCCTCACGGCACATACAAACCCCCAACACTGTTAATCTGTGCAAAATTCTTATGCAGTCCTTCATGGGCATACTTGTAGTAGTGCCATAACACAAAATGGTTGCCTTGTGCCTATCATAATTTTTAGCTTTTGTACTGCAATACCAAGAGCCCGTAATGCAAATCAATTATAAAAAAAAAAATTGTGTGTTGGTGATGTAACCTGCAACATTTCCCCCTGACCTTAATTTAATGACACTTTTATTTTATTATGGACATTACTAAAGTGTGTTTCAAGATACAAAACCATGTAGTTTATTAAAATTCCACTTGTTGACCTTTAGAATGTCACTTCAGGCGATTTCATCCACTTTACAACCTATTAATTTGTTAACTTCCAGTAGTATTAAGGGAATTATTATTAACATTCAAACTCAATCATTAAAGCAAATTCAGAGTGCTGGAGAAATGGCTCAATGCAATGAATCTAGAATGGGTTAAAAACTGAAATCAGACCAAAACAGGTGAAGACTTTGGGTTTTTCAAGGAAGATAAACTTCATAACTGGCTCCAGAAGTCTGTAATGAACCTTAAATGAACTGAGCTGCCAACAATTGCCTATTTACCTACCAAGTGGTGATGCAGAAGGAGTCAAACAAAACAATCATTATCATCAAATGATTGTTGGATCAACCAATATGTAAACTCTGCTTATACATCTTGGACTTTTTGGATAAAATGTATGTTGGTTTTGTAGTCACTGGTTCCAATTAGATTCTGCTCTAAATGTCAACCTCAGTCCACCATTTTTAACAGCAATATTTTTTGCCACATTGTTTACCAGCTACTCTACAACCAAAAAGGGCTTGTTGTTTCTGTGTCATTTCATACTTTGTAGACTGACTTAACACTGTAATGGTGTCATAAAATTCCTAATATTGATTTTTGACTGCGTTTGTTTGTTCATTTCCTTTTGCAGTTACCATTTAAAACTGCATTTAGAATGACAGTGTTTAATTAAGGTGCTTCGCCAGAGTTCTAGAGCTAACATCATGCCAAATCAGAATTAATCAACTTTTCTGGTACCTCTGACCTACAGGTAAAATTCTTCCAAGCAGTTTCATGTTGGCTAAATAGTCACAAAAGCTCTTTTGATTTTAATTCTAAATACCAGGGTTGTAGCAACTTACTGTTTTGATTCTCAGCCATGATTAAATTACTATGGGCTGGACAATAAATCAATAAAATAACATACATTGTGATAGACATTATCAATATTAACAGATAATACATCTTATAGAATTTTTCAATAATTTTACTAAATTCTGATATAGTACTGCACCGCATTCTGGGGGATGTAGGCAGAGGAAAGGCTTCAGCCCCCTCAAGCTTTCATGGCCAGCTAAACAAGGTTGGTGGCATCAACTAAAAGACTCTATGGTTACCTAGCAACCACCTGTCGATTAACTGGCGTAGCAGAAGTTTCCGGTTTCACCACCGTGCCTCTTAAAAGCTTAAAACTAAAAAAATAACGACGTGGAGTGAAACGTCCGGATAAAACTGAAACTGTCACGCATCAGGTTGGTAGTATTTTAGCTATTTAAAAAAAAGAAAGAAAAAAAAAAGAATCAATAATTATTCAGTCTATACTGTCCAGCCCTAGTTATCAATGACCAAGAATGTAGTATATAGGCTGTGAACATTTACTTTTCTTTTCTATACTAATACAGTTGATGGATGAAGTTCATTGAGTCATCAAGACAACAACCCAGTGACTGAAAAACAAATGTAACGAGCAGTGACATGTTGGGTAAAGTGAGTTAAAGTGTAGCAAGGGTGAAAAACAACTCTGAATAACAAAAAAAAACTGTCTTGGTTAATGGTAATCCCTTCAAGCAGGGGTTAACAGATGGCAAAAATTCCTTCCAGTAAATCCCAGACCTACTTGGTACTTTAATTATGTGCTTTCATCTCCTCAGACCATACAAACGGCAGGAAAAAAACATCCCCCCATGCTGTTCAATGTGTGAGCATGTGTGCAGGTCTGCTCTGAGGGACAGAGGTAAAGTGAAACAACATGTTTGCTTCCCAGAACGCGAAGACACAGCATCTCTTTAGAAGAAGCGCATGAGTTATGAATGAGACAACCCCAGATTCCCCAAGAAACAAATGAGGGAAGTAAACACAATGGAGCCCCCACCAGCACAGTTGGAAAACTTTCCCACAGATGGAAACTGGCTTTTAACCTTCTTTCCCCCCCGCCCCCTTTTTCGGTTTTATGAACGAGTTTAGGCTAAAGGCATGCCCCTTTATAGAAACACACTGAGAACAGACTTTGCGTTTTTCCCCTTCCTTCATTTACTGATCCAATGAAAAACTGAATGCGGGCACGCAGTGAATGGCTGACTCATGTGTCAGCACAGCAGAAGTCTTGCAAGCAAGGCAGACACTTCAACAAAAGATCCCAGATAACATTACTGAAGCTTGATCCATCCATTTTCTCACACCCTTGCCCCTAGTGGGGTGGGAGGGGTGCTGGTGCCCATCTCCAGTGAGACATTTTGGGCGTCCCTGGACAGGACAAACAACCCTGCACACACACACTCACACCTAAGGAGAATTGAGAGAGACCAATTAACCTAACAGTCATGTTTTTGGAGGAAGCCGGAGAGAACCCACGCACACAAAACGAGAACATGCAAACTGACCCCACAGAAAGACCATGGGGCCGGGAATCGAACCCAGGACCTT
Organism: Poecilia latipinna; assembly: GCF_001443285.1. Classification (NCBI taxonomy): domain Eukaryota; kingdom Metazoa; phylum Chordata; class Actinopteri; order Cyprinodontiformes; family Poeciliidae; genus Poecilia; species Poecilia latipinna. Next base: position 297,330 of record NW_015112983.1, read on the forward strand.
CTTGTTGCAAGGCAACAGTGCTACCAACTGTGCCACTGTGCAGCCCCTGATGCTTGATATAGGCCGTTATTATGGTAGAGGAATGAGAGTGACAACATGGTCCACTGTGGAGGGTATGTTTTCTGCTAAAGCTAAACTGTAATTATAATAAAGTCAATATTAGCATTCCAAGTACTTTATATTGTTAAATTTTCATCATAATGTTTCTACATTTGATGAAATGACAGAAAGTCTTGGAATAACCAGTTTTCTTCACCTGTATGGAGCAGAGTCATGTAGCACAGCCCATTCCCCACCTGTTGCTGCACACGCTGTCGGCAGGCTGAAAGAACGCTCCTTCACTTTCATCTTCAAAACAGTCAAGACAAATTCTATTGCTTGGATATATTTAGTGAAAAATCTACCACAAGCAGCTGGGTTGAAATGATTAATCAAGTAATAGTGAAGGATTACCTATTTAGTAATTGATTAATCATTAACTGGCGTATTCAGACTTAAAAAGGCCATTTGCTGAAAGAACAGCACACTCAGAGCAGCAATTTACCCAAACCTAAAAGAAACAACAACATTTTGCATTTAAAACAAAAACAAACTGCTTTGTAAATATGTTCTAAACAAAACTCATTAAGTGGCATAGTTTTAGTTTCACCCGTTTCTAATTCTATAAAATAACAAAAATCCCCTATTAAGCATCTTTTGCAATCCAACTATAAATCAGTTAAGCTAAAAAGAAATTTGAAAAATAAAAATAAAACAGATCAGTCCTACGCTGTACTGATGTTGAGCCAAACAGAAAGGGCTGAGCTTTTGACATGTTGATGTCAGAAGTATGTTTTTAAGCAGTAGCTGCATCTTTTACTAGAAATGATCGGGCATACACTGAAGAGGGGCTTTGTTATGGCATTTTAGGCAATAAAATGTTTATTTTCTTTTTTTTAAAGCAATTTAATTGTTTATTTTCATCTATTAATGTATTGCTAATGAATAAGAATAGCTGCTGCAAACAGTCGACTTTGATAACGTAGAATTTCATGAATTTATCCATTATCAGTTTGAAACAAATGCAAGAGAGGTCATCCTTTAAGGTGCTGTGTGCCCTTTGAGTCCAATCAGCAGCAGCTTGTGTTGCTGTGTGTTCTGCTTACGTCAGTCATTTTCTGTCTAAGTCACTGGTTCGTACCTCCTGGGCATTAGTTGTATAAACAAACATAATAGATAAATCTCCTGCTTTGCTGTCAAAATGGGTCGTTTACTTATGTTATTCATCTCCACAGATGAATGAGTTGAAAGCACAAAACTACTTCAAGTTAGACTATAGCCTCCCCAACAACGCAGTCCCTGCAGGGAGGGCAGTTGTGTCGATGTCGTCTGTGATAAATTCTGTTTTGTGGCGGCAACTGATAAGCTGTTCACTTCGTCTGGCACGCTGTCTGGTGAGCCGCTTGAGCATCGTCACGTGGTCGTCCTCCTCCGATTTCCTTTTTGTAATATGCTTAAATGGGGAAAAACATAATATGCCATATTTTTCAAGATGACAAAACATATAGATCATCCGCCAAAAGGTCTCATCTGTTCGGACAGGTTTTGGAAAGCAGCTGAGATAAATCTGACCCAGACACTTTATGGTAAATATGGCATAATCATCAGGATTCCCGAGCCTTGGCATGTCTGCAGTTTCAAAAAAAAAACAAACAAAAAAACATTTCACCCAGACACTATGTTAATATTCCTGGCAAGAGGTTGCTCAGAAAATACTGGAGCAGAGGTCCCATGTACAGAAAGCAGTGGATGAAGGGATGATGTCCTCTGTTGAACACTCAAAACGTCCACAGAGCTGTTTGGTTCAATCCAGTCCGTAGCTTTTAATTTTATTTTTCTCTAGTGGCATTTAGACTACATATTGAAATGCTAACATGACATAGCTGCATTTTTTCTGCAGTAGAGTGTTCCAGCATTATTACACTGGATGCATCCCTGCGCAGCTGTTGGACAGACACAATGCCCTTTTATGAGTGCAAGATCACCTATTCTGGAAGGAGTTTAACAAAACATGATCAATAAAACAACCAAGTAAAAACTTAGGAGTCTATTATTGAGAAATGATTCAGTGGGGTGTTTGGAAGCCCTAGAAGGCTTAACTTCTTTACAAGAAAGATACATTTTGCTGTTCAGGGCAATTTTTTTTTAAAGTCACTATGAAAACTAAGGGTGTTTTCACACCCAATAGTCATAGGTTCTGTTCAATTGGGGACCAAAATTGCAACATTTGTTACATTTTCAGCTGGTGCAGTTCGCCTTCACACTGCACTGTGTCAAAAAACCTTTTGAAAAACCTGTTTAGCCCCTTTCCTGTGGTGGCACTGCACAAAGAACTACTGAAGTAAACGACACAAAAACTTCAGAAGAAGACATTGACTGGAACTTTGTTCTTCACAAAATGCTAAAAATGGAGTGGAGTCAAGATTTTAGTTGCAGGATTTCTCTTTTGTCTTTGGTAAAAGACAACAAGTCATTTCTCCTGCTAGCTCTAGAATCTTGCATTTGTTTTAGTTGTATTCACCCAGAATGCCCTCCGCTTTATTTTATGTCCTGCTTTTGAAGCAGTCCCCAGTCCTCTTGGCATTCACATATGCAGTCGAATTGCACCAAAATTCACTTCAACTGAACCAAAGTGAACTCCTAAAGGAGCACAAGCCATCACTCAAAAGGTAACACTGCTTAGAAACTAACTTGAAAGCTACAAGAGGCTAGTCTTCTAAGCATCTGTTGAGCTTATACCACTAGGAATAAAGGCAAAAAATGGTCCAACTCCAGAGTAAGCAAGGTGTGCCGAATAAAGTGTTGACTGTGTATGATGTAGAGGAATCAGGGTGAAATTTGCAGGTGTGCCAGACTTGGACAGGTAAAATATGCAAACGTCCACAAAAAGAAAAGACAAATCAAAAGAACTGTTTAGCTGACAAATGAATAATCACTAGTTTATACTTATGCACGTAGCCTTTCCACATTGGAGAATTAGTATATTACAGCCCAAATAGATGAGATTAAATAACACAGTACCATCAACAGTTAAATAAAAAACTGTCTACGACTCTAATGTAAGCAAAGAAGTAGTGAAATAACCAACACACCAAATATATTCCACTTTCTTATTTCTTTTTCAGCATGCCCACACTCTGTCACTCCAACAACCCACGACGCAGCCCAGGCGCATGTGGGCCTGTCAAACATTTGCATCTTTGCACCTCGTTCCTTCACACATGAATGTGAATGTACAACCGTCCGTGCTGCGAGCGCGTTTGATGCAGAATTGTGCTGCTGCACATACCTACGTGCCAACTCCAGGCCAGTCCTGCGACAGCTCCATGTCACAAGACAGAAAACATTAACATGCTGAGTCTGCAGCAAGGCACAGTCACCAGGGAAACATTTCAGCCTGGCGCGCACGCACACGCACACACACACACACACACACACACACACGCACACACACACACAGCCAGCCAAAACACGTCGCCTTAAAGGCACCAGCAAAACAAGTTATCTAAAACCCCACATACAAAAACACAAAAGGGAGCTTTTAATAATTACAATTTTTAAAGCATTTATCAAAAAAGGTGGAATTAATTGGCCCAACCTCGACTTGTCAGTTACAATTAAAGATAACTACACTTAACAAAACATTTCAGCGTGTTAGACAGCTGCTGATATTTGACACGCATACTCTTAAACTGAAGCAACAAAGACATGGGGAGAGGCTAAATTTGCCTAAGCTAATAAGTTTCTTTAGGCTTCTTCTTTGTGTGACCTTAAGTTGAGTAAACATTTGAGAGAAATTGCAGACCCCACAACCTTCAGCTTTTTTTTTTTTTTTTTTTTTTTGCCTCTCTCTCAGCCAAAACACAGGCATTAAAGTGACGAGCAGCAGGCCATGACTGCAAATCTGTTTATTAAGCAAAAAATTTGGCATCCACACGAATCAGGTCAAAGGCTGGACTGTCTGCACGATCCTGTTCAAATCCCAGATGACATATTATGTGTCAGAGTCGGCTTACCTTTTTGGCAATGATGGGAATTCCAGCAGCGGTAGTTGTAATTGTTGTTGAACATGGTCTTCTTGCACATGGGATTGTTTTCCATGATGCCTGGACAAACGTCACCGCACTCTTTGGACTGCTTATTGCCTGCGATGTAATTGTTGAACTCTGCATCCATGATGAGGGACCAGTCTATGGAGTCCAGGTAGCAGAGCTCTGGGTTCTTCTCAATGCGAATGGCCCCCCGGGTGATGTTCCTCAGGTTGTACAGGCCGATGTCCTTCAGGCTGGTCATCTCAAAGATCACCAGGGCGTAGTTGTAGAAGAGGTTACGGCCACGGATGACGGAGAGGTTAGGGAAGAGCGTGCTCAGGCTGTCCAGGCCTGAAACTCTGAACAGCAGCAGGTAGTCCGTTATCATGGTCAGCTTGGGGAAGCTGAGGGTGCGGAAGACTTCCTGGTTGAAGTTGTTGTTGCTTTTGTCACCTATGAGGAGGATCTGCAAGTAGCCCTCCACCACTGTGCAGTTCTCCAGTTGTCTGAATTCACTTATGTTGTTGCCGATGTCGATACTGGGAGTGCAGACTGCAAGAGGGAGAAACAAAAAAGGAGGTGAGCGGCCACTGGTGCATGCAGACTGAATAAGTAAACAACGCAGAGGTTCTTAAACTGTGGCACAAATAAATACCCACTGATGGTACCTGGGCAACATTTAGAAGTACTCTAGATAAATTTTAGTGTGAATTATTTGCAAGATATGAATAAAATTACTATGATAAAGTGGGCAACAACGAGTCAGAAACTATTCTATTCACCTCTGAAGTCAGAACTTGGGAATGATACTAAACCCAATTCAGCTGTGTTCCCATTCCAAGTTGGAAAACAAATTGGATTTGCTATTTGACACAAGTAGCCAGGCTAACTAATATTAGCAAAAAAAAAAGCAAATAATAATTAGTTTGTCCAAATAAGCAGTGTAGAAATGTGTACCAATGGGGGTTGTGTGGTACTGTGTTTAAGAGATTTAATAAATACAAACTGTTGAAAGTGAAAAATACCTTCTATCAGCAGATATAATTAATATGCAAAGCAGCTACCATGGATTTTTAAGGTACGGATTGGTGAAAAACATCTCACTTTCTCGCTTCTATGAAGCTTTCTGATCATCTTTCCAACCTAAAACTTGAAAATTTCCACTTCTAAGAGAACATGAACATATATATATCCAACCTGTGTCCTTGGATCAATATTGCAGTATCAATGGATACAATTCTTTTTGTCTCAATGTTTTTTAATTTGTTTCATCAGCCCCAAAAACTATCCTGTGTGGTTTTATATGGTTTAAAATGAATTTCAAGATGGTGGTACTTAGAAAACCTGCTATTTACCAAAGTGGCACTTGATATGGAAAAAACTGAAAGTGCTTGCTCTATTATTTTATTTAATTTTCAATTTCCTTCTTTCAATTGTATTTACTAAAAGCTTCTCTAGTACACCAGCAAAAACTGCTCTTAGAAATCAAGATATTTCATCATTTATTGGATCACTCTTTCCTGTTAAATGTACATAAAAAAAAACACAAACACTCCATTCCTGCCATTGTCGTGCTCACAAAAAATGTTTAGAATATTCAAATACTGACAGTACACTTGAGCTGTGCTGTTGTTGGCAGATGTTTGTCTTCCTGTTCTCATTCTTTAAAAGCAACTTCACATGGTGTGACAAAGTAAACACTTGAATCGGGCTGGATTCATGCTTAGTTTAACAATAAACTTTTGACTTCCCGGCTGTTGTTACTCAAGCATAAGCCTCATAACCCCTTACCGTTTTGTTTCTCAGCTTGCTTTTAACAGGCTTTCATAACATTTTACCAAGGACACCACCAAAAGACACTTTTCAATTAACATGTACATGTTGTCTGAATATTGTACAGGTTAAACATTACAGTTAAAAACCTTTTTTTTTTTTTTTTTTTTTTGCAAGAAAAAGTATATAAATGTATCAGCTGGTCAAAATGTGTCCCTAGCTACATATTAAGATCAGACTGTTTTCTAACAATGCTAATACCCTTATGCTTAGAAGGAAAAGATATGAACAGCTCAAGTTGACTGCAAAGTTTTTATTTTATTTTTTTCATTTATTCAATTTAACTAAGGGTTTTTGGGGCAACTGTACCCCAGTGGTTAGAGATTAAGCTTCTGCCGTGTGATATGTTTTGTAACGTAGCTCAACAATAGTCCAACTGAATAGAGAGCATCTGTGAACAAGAATGTTTAAGTCTAGCCACAGACTGTCAATTAGATTAAGGTCTAAACATGACTAAGCTTTAATCTAAACCAGGGTCCCCAAACTTTTTCCTGTGAGGGCCACATAACTTTTCCCTTCTCTGGTGGGGGGCCGGAGTCAGTTTGTAACAGAAAAATTGTGACGATTGCAGGAGTGCCTAAATGTAAAAAATTATTGTTTTCCAGAAAGCACAATCAAATAACCCTCTCTGGGTTCTTCACGGAAAAAAGGCAGGAAATAACGCTATTTATGAAATAAATCCCGAATTTTCCGGACTATAAGCTGCACCAGACTATAAGCCGCAACCCCAAAGTTTTCTAAAAAAAAAAAAAAAAAAAAAAAAACCCCAGTAAGTATACATATTTAAGCCGCACCGGGCTATGAGCCGCAGATATCTCTGCCGCTCCAGGTTTTCCGCAATTTTGCAGGGTGAAAGAATCACCTGACTTATTCCAAGAGACGAAAGTTGCAGCAGAGGGGGGCGGACACCCAAAATTTGAGTCATAACAGGTCAATTGACTATCACATTTATTAAGGTTGAAAAAGAAAAAGTTGCCAAGTTTAGATTTAACTGAACTGATTACGGCAGTTTCCGAATGGTAACTAATATAACAGTAAAAGTGCTGATCCTTCGTGTTTGCTACTAGCATGTGCTAAATGAAAATGGGAACTTTCTTCTTCTTCTTCTCCTTTAGATTTCAATGGCAGCTTGCATCCATTATTGTTGCACTACTGCCATCTATTGGATCCTAATACCTATACCTCAAATTCTCATAACGATTATTATTAAAAAAAAAAAAAAAAAATTCTCCTCAATGTTATTTAACTGATCAACAACATTCTCAAATTTCAATTCCCTATTAAAACCTAATTCCGTAGTTTGAGGACCACTGATCTAAACCATTCCATCGTTGCTCTGGTTGTATGTTTAGGTCTTTCTCCTGCTGGTAGTTCCAACATCTGCCCCACGATGGGTTTCACTCTGCGTATTAATGCAGATTTTTTTATTTTTTTTGTTTGAGCAATAAAATAGGCAGTAATAATCGTTTTTCACTATGTGGCGATTGTAATAACTTAAAAATGTAATATAAAATAGAAAGTCATCAGATCTTTGGAATTTATACAAGCTAGTAATTTCCGTCCCAAAATTGTCCATTTATTTCGGCCGACATCAAAATGTTGACCAATCAACACTGCCAACAGGGCAAAGCTCCAAAATTCAACGCACACACAATAGTTCTTGTCCATATGCTGCCGTCCCACAATAGAAATCTTCCCCTCTAGAAATCTTACAGTTCATGCTCACCGATTAAATGAATTAAAGGAATCCCCTTCAACAGGAATGAAATGTCTTGGCTTTGGACCAAAGGCCACAGAACAAAAGGTACTAGTTTGACTTTTGAAGTGCACAGATTGGAAATAAATGCATACGAGTGCTTTTGAGGTTTGCTGAGGACCAACAATACTTCACATTATTATTTTGTTTTTGCTTTTAAACTTGCTGAAAATGTGTTTACTTTGATTCCATGTCTACACCAACCTCTATTGTAAACTAACTGCTACAAAAACTAAGATCAAAACATAAGGCTTTGTACAGTGCGTTGCTGAATTATGCAAGCCTGTGTGTGGAAAAGTTTGGTGACTAAAGACAGTAATGACTGTTGATGATAGGTGAAGTGTTTACCTTTCCAGCTCTTACTCCCACCTGGAAGATGGGCTCAAAACAATACTCAGCCCGAAGCCCCAGCAGCACCCACAGCAGCATGGAAGCCATTATCGCACATCACTGCAAGGAGGCTTTACACTTCAAAAGCTGGAGGGCATTGAGTCATGGAAAACTCACATCAAGCAGCAAACAGGTTGTCACACTACCACTTAAATGCTGGTCTATAAAGTTTTACTGTTTGAATGTGAAACAAGGAAAGCTGGTGGATTTCCAGTAAAGACATAGTGTTTTCCTGACGATCCCACCACATGAAAGGGAGCTTTTATACCTTCAAAGTTGTATAAGATGCACCGTTTTCACCATGCCATTGTTGCAAGGCAATACTGCAGGATAGAGGAGTGACTTTCCACCTGTTGTGAATGCATAAACCCAGTCCATGTGGCAAGCAGAGCATCAACGCCTGACAATCAACTGCAGTTAAAAGATTTAAGTGTAAATATTTATAAATGTTCAAATATAATTGTAAAATTACAAAAAGAAATATCCAGGATTTTAAGTCCAATGCAAAGTTATAGGCAGACAAGATGGCCATCTTAATTTATTTTTATTTATTTTAGTTTTATGGCAATAAAAACAGTTAAACTTGATATGGTTTGATATACGTCGACTTGTCTCTGTTCCCTGTCAGCCATCTGAATACCTGTTAATGCAGTCTCAACATGCAGGCCTATAAAAATGCACACTGCCTGGTGATGTTACATCACCACAGCCTGGATGCTTTACCCTCGGTGGCCTCTCTGCAGATCCGGCATGTCCGTCTTTCACAGGGCACTTCTGCTAATTATGCTTGTGTCGATCCTAAGCGGGAGATTCTGATCAAAATATACATGCTTACAGCGACAGAGGGAAAACACCAATGACAGGTGTAGCAGCCTATTAGCTGCCCCTACCCCCTCCCTCTACTTCCGCACTGACAGATTTTGAACAGCTGAGTACACAAGCCTATCTCTGCAGCTTTGATGAGACTCCAGATCGCATATTTACTTTTGATAACCTTTCCGGAACTGGCTGTAGCACCCGGACAATCAGAGGAAATCTACTTGAAGCTCCATAAAACAAGAAATAAAAAGAGGATACACCTCAGCTGCGGCCTCGTCCATCGCCGCTAGGCTGCATCCAGGCTGTTTACTCCTCATTTCCAATGTATTTTTGACAAGCTGCCCGAGAGGGCAGACGTATTCATAAAAAATTATTTTCCACATGAGAAAGAAATTCACCGGAATGCTTCTGCAGAAGCTCAGTCTTGACAGAAAACCCATTTGGTAGATCTGAAAAGCAGCGGCGCTGTCCTTGGCTAAACCAAACCTGCAGGGAGCCCCCTCCGTTCACAACTGAGACAGTAAATCAGAAAGAATGCCCAGAGTCTAGCCACACCAGTCATATTTAGCCAGCCGAACACCGGCGCTGGATTTCAACGAAAGAACCCCTCCACTGCTCCCGGGTTCGTCCTGTAACCACCGGAGGCTTACAGTAAACTCTGTAACACACAGTCCACAAGCTCCTCACTCTTCCCAATCAACAGAACTCAGTCTGTTTGGCTTGTGAATATTCTTTGGTTTGTTCTATTTTAAAACCAGGACTCTGATTCAACCCGGTAAACCTCACCTCCCCAACATGTCATGATGAATAAGGATGAATCAGGAAGCAGTTTAAAGTTTAGCTGGAAGCATTTCAGGTGGTAATACAAAAAAAACAAATGTTTAAACGGCTGAATAAGCTTCAACTTAATAAAATTTGAAGGCTTACAAGGTGTAAAAAGCTGTGAGGCTTGAATTCTTGACATTTTAGTCACGCAAAAGACTAGCTCTTTCTTCTGCATAAGTCTTGTTGTCACTTGTTAAAGTTCTGTTAGATGAAAGCTATAGAAACAGATCAAAAAGTATGAACTCACTGCTTTTATGTAAATTAATATGTTTGACTGAAAGGTGTGGCTGTGCCTCAGGAATATTTTTTACATAATTCCAAGGTCAAAATATCCTTTGGCTTGTTTTACAAAGAGAAATAAATGATAATGTCCCATGGTCTTTGGACAGTTCCTTGGGTTTTTGAATTTTATTTTATGCACATATTATGGCCAGGTTGTGCAGTTTGGTGTCCTTTTTATTTGTTTATAACTTTTTTCAAGTCTTTTATAAGTTTTTAAACTAAAAAATTTTTTTGTACCACTGGCTGCCATACAAGACATATTTTTACATACTATGTATGTCTATGTCTTACTATACAGACTATGTATTTTATGTCTGTCTTGTTTTTGAATCAATTACATTTCAATCCCACCAAAGCCACAGATTTCACCGTTTTCCATGAGGCAAAATTTGTTTTTCATGTACTGTAAATCAACCATTCTGCATAGAGGAAGAAAAATCTCCTAAATTGAAAACTTCTGACTTTGCGCCAATTATAAAAGATGATCAGAATTAATGTTACCACAGATTTTTGATAAACCTAGGCTGGTATCAAATCAACCAAAATGTCCAGTTTGCATACATGATATGGGGAAAACAGGTCATTCAGCTTAAGGGGGCATTTGTTAATAAAACTGGTAAATAAAAAAATAAATAATTAAATGTTGAAATGTTACTGTCAAGGGAAAAATATATTGATGCATGACCTGAAATAATCTGAATGGCAACTTTACACAAATATGTCAAGATCCAACAAAGCAGAAAAGCTAATAAGACAATAAGTGTTGGATTTTTTTCTCTATATGTCTGAAGTCTCACCACAGACTGGCAGGTCAAAGTAATATTTCGCTTTTCTGTTTCACCCTGGATACAGACAAAAGAACTCAATCTTTACTTCTCATGTTCCATTTCCCTGTCGTTTTACTAATGGGATAACAAACACCTATTACTTCTTTTCCCCCCGTTAATTTCAATTTGCCACACTGCGACAGAGTTGACAGTGTGCTGTGTAGCCTGGCTGACTTTCTCTGCTGCATGACTCAGAGTGATGGATGCAGAGTGCCAACATATCTGGGTTATGACTGTGGTGTGTTTGTGATTAGAGGTCAAGTGATGTGGGTTTTCTCTATGGCCAAGGCCGATATTTAGAAATGAGCACAGCTGATGGTCAATATTCCAAGACGATTATTTTTATTGGATTTGGAAGATTTTTTTTTTTTTTTTGTTTGTTTTTTTTTTTTTTTCTGGAATCAGAAATATGCAAACTAAATGAAGTAGTCCTTTCTTTTTCTTCTGTGACTCCCACATGTTAAGTTTTCTTTTTGGCCTATGGCCTTCTAGGAAATGCCACTGTATAAAATAATAATTATACCATTATAATCTCTTATGGGATGTTATTCACTTTGCTTTAAAGATTAAAAATGCCAGCTGATCTGCTTGATTCTTGTGCCTGTTGTGATGTCATTAGCCAAAATCAGACACTGATAATTTTCCCCTAGATTGATCAATGATCAACAACTAAAACACTGGGGGGAAAAATCTGATTTTTTTTCCCCTTCTGTTTGTTAAATACCTTGCATTTCCTTCATTTTCAGTTTGATTTAAGACCACTAACTCTATCAAAGATCCTCCAGCGCATTTATTTTTAGTGACTGGAGAAGAAAATGGAAAACCATCAATTAATTAACCCTTGTATGGTCCAAACCATTAAAAATCGGAAGTTATTCCAAAAAGTTTTAATTAAAAAGTAAAAACATTAATTTAAGATGCTTTTAGATATTTAATTGTATTATCTGAAGAAATAATTAAAATTCAGCTTTACAACTTTTCACTATCTTGTAAATGAAAATGGGAAACCTAAACTATACCGCAATTTAATCTGCCTTTGTTTTTATCTTACGTGCAAAATATTGGTACTGTTTCAAAGTTTCTTAATGCACTTTAAGGTGAAATAGTTTAACAAATAATTCCTTTGAGGATTCCAAGGATTCCATTCCGGATCCTTACAAAAATATTTTTGTTTCAGAATTTAGGACTTGTTCAAGCTTTTTCTGGTTTTCTCTTAAAGACTTGATTATTAAAACTTCAGATAAAAGATTAAATCTTTACCCGGTCAGGTCTTGTTATCTACATGCTCCTTAAATCATATTTATCACTTTATCATTTATCACATAATCTACATAAAGTATAATTCAATGCAAAATATTTTTTTTTTTTGCGATTTTGTGATTTTAAATTACAAAATCTAAAATTACAAAATCTGGAAAACACACTACATACATACATACATACATATAATGTATATTTGTCCTGACGTATCTAGACTTGGAAAATTGTAAGCTCAAATGTCATACTTTTCCTGGCTACATGGGAACCATGTTAACAAGACTGATGGCTATCTACATCACCATGCAACAAGAACAAAACAAAAAAATGTTTTTAATTGACGATTAAAATCAACACTAACACTGTCCCGTTCTTTTATATCTGCACCACAATTCATTGATCTGCAGAGGCCACATTTGCATATAAATATGGGCTTAACAATAAATGCAATGTTTACATCGCCGAGAGAAATCTGCTGGATATAATTCCAACAGATTTTAAAACAACCGTAAAATCACCGTGTTGGTGTTGTTTAATCGAGTGGCCCAGTCTTCCCACATAGAGTTTGTGCTGGAGCATGGAAAAACATCGTGTCCCAGTGAGTGTGTTGCTGAGCAGCATTACTTACTCTCTGCGGTGGCGGGCCGAAGGCAGGAGGACAGAGCCAGCATCAGACCCCCAAACAAGGTCAAGCGGCTCCCTTCCATTTGAGACCTCATCCCCGTACACGGAGATTCACCAAACAATCCCGCGGGAAGATGAGTTGCGAAGATGGAAACGTGGGCAAAACCCGGCCACAGCGGTCAAACACCCCCTTTTTTTTTTTTTTTTTGTTTTTAAATCTCCAACCAGCACCTTGTAGCTGTTAGCCGGCTAATGGAGCTAATAGCTACTACCAGGAGGCTAGCGAGGCTGCTCTCTCACGTTTCCTAACGGGAGTCCAGTCGTGCTCCAAAAAATCACCGATTTATCCCGCTGGCCAGACAGCGCGTATTCATAGCTCACTCTATCCCTGCCAAACACAGCGCTGCATTGACGTGTATAATGAAAGCATGGCGGCTAAACTAGCGGCGGGGATTCCTCGGTGATCGTAATCCACATCTTCACACTCCATATCAACAGGGGGAGGGGGGATCTTCAATGTTCTGCTGCTGCAGGGTCTTCGGGAAGCATGAAACGGTTCAGACTAGCCTTAAAATGGGGGTGAAACGAGGTGAAGCGGGGCATCCAAAGGCACGCTGCATTTAAGCACAGCACTGTTATCTGAACGACGCAACGTCTCTGTGGAAATATCCACGACAAAATCTGGTTTCAGACCGAAGCCTCCTTCCTTCTCCTCCACCTCCTTCTCCTCCTCCTCAGCCGGTCATCACACGCTCACACACACCGCCTTGTTGTTGTAGACGTCGTTGATAGCAAAAGTAATATCGGACTGCAAAGCATCTGATTTGGTCAAGATTTTTTTGCAACTCGGTGCTTTTCGCCAATATATAGCCAAACGGGCAGCGTGGTTAGACAGATTAATGCACAAGTACACGCACGGTCTCCCTCGGTCAGTCTGCAGTCTGCTGCGTTCGCTGTAAACACGGCGCCGTGCGCACAGATCGTCTCTGTCTGAAAGATGAATCACGCAGCTGTACCAACTTAGAGAGTAAGGAGGGCGTCGTTTCTACTGCAGTTTAGCTTTAGTTACCATGGTAGCACTGTCCAGCTTGATGCTAACTAACCTTTTATCAAATAAATTATTAACTGTAACAACAAACTGACTCAAAAGTAGTCAAATTACTTAGTCACTGTCGTTAATAGAGAAGAATTTCTCCAAGTCAAACTTCCTTTAGCATTTCTATAAGTAGGTGCTCTAAGGACCCATAAATTCTCTAGTAAAAATAGTTATTTTCGTCGTTTCTTAAAATGGTCAGGATCAAATACGGTCACGATTAACATAGAATTAAAAAAATGACAGAGTGAGACCTCCGTGTCACCAGCCTAAATTGACACAGCCATAACCACTCTTTTTTT
>NW_015112983.1:314301-380180 GCF_001443285.1 Poecilia latipinna
CTTTTATCAAATAAATTATTAACTGTAACAACAAACTGACTCAAAAGTAGTCAAATTACTTAGTCACTGTCGTTAATAGAGAAGAATTTCTCCAAATCAAACTTCCTTTAGCATTTCTATAAGTAGGTGCTCTAAGGACCCATAAATTCTCTAGTAAAAATAGTTATTTTCGTCGTTTCTTAAAATGGTCAGGATCAAATACGGTCACGATTAACATAGAATTAAAAAAATGACAGAGTGAGACCTCCGTGTCACCAGCCTAAATTGACACAGCCATAACCACTCTTTTTTTCTTCTTTTTTTTTTTTTTTACATACGGCGTAAAGGAAATCTGGGATGCCGATCCAGGATCGGGTTTGTTTTGCTGTTCAGAAATGCCCGAAGGAGCAACAACCCCCGGCTGCGGATTGCAAGGGCCTTCTCTGACGGGGGAGAGCCATCGTATACAAATAGCATGTATCCTATGCGTGTTATGTGTCTTAAAGACAGCTCTCCTATAATAAAAGCTATATTTACATCTAAAAAAGGCTGTTCGTCTTTCATAGAATATATCCCAGCTATTTTTTTACATTAAAGTAATGATATCATACGAAATAATTAAAAGAAGCCCTATGACATATCCAGGTTTAACTGATTTTCAACGACATTTTAATGTAAATTAGACCGCTAATTGTGATAGTCTTGCAGCTTTTGTGTGGAAATCGTGGAAGAACATGCTTAGCAAGATACAATTCGATTAAAATAAGGTAATGGTATAATAAGGTACTATTTTTCCCCGAAATTGTACAACCATTTATTTATGAATGTTTTGGTATTAAGCCTAAGTTTCTGAAATATTCCATTATTTCTTCTGCACAATTGAGTTTTATAGATGGTCCTGCAGCAATGGTTGTTAACTTAACCAATTAGAGTGGGCTTTATGCTGCCATCTGGAGGAGAAAGCAAATAATTGCAGATCTCTATTGTGTATTTTGTGGAAATCCGTCAGAAATAGTTGACATGCAAAGGCATTACCAAAATTATTAACTTTGTTTTTCTATTAGAAGCTTGAGATATATATTGACTAGAAGATGTGTTTGCTCCCCGAGAGCTCTGTCTAATTTATATGTTCATTTGATATTAGTCTTGCATAACTTAAAACAAAACAATATTTAAAAGTCTTGAACTGTAAAATTGACCTTGAGAGCTGAGGAGATGCCGGTATAGAGTGGATATGAAAAAAAAAACACATAGTCCTGTGAAAATAGTTGGTATTTGTAATGTAAGGAAAAATGTGATGTGTCTGTACTAAACAGCAGATCTGCAAAATGGAAGTCAGTTCTTAGATTTGAAGAACAAAATGCAAGAAAATAAAAATTACAAGATAAATTTTAATCTCATTATCATGTAAGAAAATAGTCTGATGACATCAAGGTTCAGTATTTTGCCAATAATTACTAAATTAATGTTGGGTTTGAAATTAATGAACTTCACCAAAGAACAGCGTACCCACCACTGTTAAACATTGTAAAAGGAGCATTATGTTGTTTTGTTTGTTTTTTTGTTTTTGTTTTTTTCAATTAGAAATACATTTTTATTCAGGGCTGAGGAACTTAAAATGTGTTATGAATGCCAGTCAGTCAGTGTTGCCACAAAACTATTTATTAAATTATCGATAGGTGAAGAGGAACTTCATATTTTTCAGCACAACAACAATTACTTAATGTATGCATCCAAATCAACAAAATAGTGGAAGAAGATAAAAGTTTTTTAATGACCCAAAGGTACTCCATATTAGAATCTAATTGAGAATCTGCAAAGTGATTTGAATAAAGTTGTGCAAAAGAGATTTGGCAGATTTGAATATTTTGCAAATTGGAGTGGGCAGATATGAACAATCTGCCACTTAAAACAATATGTTTCATTCTGGTAGACACCAATGCAAAACAACTAGGTGCTAAAATCAATTGAAAAGATGTTTCTAAAACCTATTAATTTAAAGGTGAAATGGCATTTATGCTACCATATTATTTGACTTTTTTCATTTAGTTTTTCAGGATCTAGTTGCTTTTCAACTGAGATGGAAAAAGTTTTGAAATATCTTGGTCTCTTTTAAGTTTAAGTGTTCTCCCTGTTCTTCTATGGGTTTTCTCCAAGAACTCTGACTTCCTTCCATTGTCCAATGTCAGCCTACTATAGACATTGAAAGAATGAACAGATGAATGGATGCATTATGCATGGATGGATGGTCTCTATTTTCAACATCACACAAAATTAGCATTTTAGCAGGGATGTGTAGACATTTTATATCAACTGTGTAGATCAGGAATGACCCTCATTGGTAGAAGTGACTTTTAGACAGGTAAAGGTGCTGCAGTCTTTTGAGGTTAGAAGCCCAGGTTGTGGAGGTGGAGAACTAGCTGTCTGTGATGCTTTGAGAGACGCAGACAGTAAACAAAGCCATCCCCAGAGGAGGCTCTGACAGTTTTGATCAACCCATAATTACAGGGTGCTTTCATCACTTTGCAGCGCAGGGCACAGAGGTATTATTTGAACGCCACACATTACTTCAACTCTGGCAGACAGCACTTGGCATCCATTGCATTTTGTCAATTATCATTTGGATGGGGAAGGGGTGCACATTAAAAATTGAAACGAACATCAGTGGCCACCCAAGAGTCCAAATGCAGTGAGTCACTCTTTAACAAATGGTTACTGTACCAACATGACCCTACTGTGCCAGAGAATGTTGTGCCTGTCCACTTGCATTTGTTAAGTCCCTATTAAAGTTCTCATCAAGGCACCCGGCAATGCCCACCTACCTCGACTGTCCCGGTGAAATCCATTCTCACATTGCACTCATGTGGAAATAAGCCTGTTTACCACCAGCGGGTCACACATGCTAATGAGCGTCTGTTTGTTTTCCACTGTGCTCACACAGGAGGAAGGGAATTTAGGGGGAAATAATAGATGATATGCAGACAACAACCCAGGTGGCCCTGCAGCACTAATGATGAAAAATGTACCACACAGACATATTGAAAATAGAGGCATAGTTTATACATTTGCTCAAATATTATATGAGGAAATATTACATATATTTGAGCAAATATATATGTCTAGGTGTTAAGGGTCATTGTCCTGTTAGAAGGTGAACCTCAAACTCAGTCTCAACTCTTTTGTAGCGTCATACAAGTTTTCTTTTAGCTGCATCCATCTTGATGTGTAGCAGTAGTTTTCCACAGCTTTTTACACACTTGGTCTTATGGTTTTCATTAATTCCCTCACTTCTTGGTGATGTTTACCCAGTTTTTAGATCCTGTTTACTAAATAGTTAAAGTTTGAATGGATTGATTTTTATATAGAAGTGAAGAAGGTGCTGAAGCATGCTGGGATATCTTCTTCCAACATGTTTTGAACCTCTTAACGCCACAACCAGGAGATATTATTGTAACCCTTTATTTGTGTCATTTTTTGGCTGAACTAAATCAGTTTAAGATGTGTAATAAGTTGATATCTATAGTGAAATGAGTATTGAGCTGGCCTAAGTTAGGAACGTCAATGTCCTGGATGACTGAGAATCTACATCAGCATGCTTCCCATGTGATCACAAGCTGAATCCTCACTGCTGCCACATTGCATAATTTTCCAGTCTTTGTGACTAATGTACCATCAACTGAGGCTCCATGCATTCCTTTGTCAATAAAACAGAGATATCACAGAATCATTTTATTTAATCTATAATGGCACTGCCTCAATTGGAAATGGATGGATATCTGTGGATTTGGACGGATGGATGGATGGATGGATGGATGGATGGATGGATGGATGGATGGATGGATGGATGGATGGATGGATGGATGGATGACATCCATAAATATGTTTTGTGCCATTGAAAAATTACTAGTTCACATATTTGAGGAGGACCTTAATTACCTTCATGGTTGTGCTTTATGACCATTTGTAAACTACTGTGTCCTCAGCCTTAGGTTTCCAACACTGTCTAGGAAAAGTCTGGAATTTTAATGAAATATTTTTATAGTCTGGAGCAGAAAAAAGGAAAGTAGAATTTAGTAAACCTATGGGATTTCAAAAACTTTAGTTTGTATTCCACTGTTCAAAAGTTCCACCCATCCACCCATTTGGACATTTCAGTTTAATCATTTGCTATAAAATATCTCAACAAAAGTCAGTCGATGCTGATTTGGGATGTCATTGTTTGGAGTTTCCAAAGCAGTGAAGCATTCAAAAATGTACAAAGGATGCAGTAATTACATGAATCCTCAGTTGATGGTGCATTAGTCACAAAGACTGCAAAATTATATAATGTGGAAGCAGAGAGGTCTCAACTTGAAAGACAAACTCCAAGGATTTTCTGGTTTTATTCATTTTTATTTGAACAGATTATGAGAACATCCCTGTAAAGAAATCAAAATGGTCACGTAATTTATGTTGACAATTGTCACAATAAGTTTTGCTAGATGATGAATTGTCAGAGAAGTTATTGCTATAGATGGTAAAGAGACCTTTTCCAACTAAAATGGCCTCATTTTAGTTAATGGCTATAGCATAATAATGCAAGAACACATTCTCAAAGAGCAATACATTTTAAAAACCCAACTGAGAAGAAAGCAGCTGATGAATGGAGGACCAAAGGGAAAAA
This sequence comes from Poecilia latipinna, assembly GCF_001443285.1. Classification (NCBI taxonomy): domain Eukaryota; kingdom Metazoa; phylum Chordata; class Actinopteri; order Cyprinodontiformes; family Poeciliidae; genus Poecilia; species Poecilia latipinna. The sequence continues at coordinate 318,944 of NW_015112983.1, forward strand.
GTCCTCTTCATTCACAAACTTTAAATTCTAATGAACATTTAACACTGGAACTGTAAGACATTTAAAATATCCTAAATTAATAAACTACAAAATAAAAGGAATTATGAAGTCTCTGGTCTCAACTAAACATTTTATTTTTATTTTGTTTACAAAGCACCAGAATAAAGACTATTCATCCAATTTTTGGTAGAAATGGAGAAACAAATCATGCAAATGGGAATAGAAGGACGGGAATGCAACAACAGGACAGGTGCAAGTTCCAAGTCAAACCCTTTAATGACTCAGAATGAAATCACTACTTTTCAAAAACTCACTTTTAAATATTACTTAAACAGCAAAATACCTGCAGCATTCCTTAAGGCAGATTGCTAAGAAAGTTTCAAGTCAAAATGGGGAACAATCAGGAGACGTCACCTGGGAACCCTTCCAGGGTTTCCTCCAGAAAACCTGCTGACCCCGGTGGAAGAGCTGCTAAGGTCATCCATCAGCAGTCTGCTGCGTTTTTGGGTTAAAAAATATCAAGTTACAGGCATCAAAAGTCAGAAATGACAGCGTGTGAAGCCAACGGACAACTGATGAGACGGCACAATTGTTTCACAACTCCTCAGTAAGTTCAGTGCCTCAACTATAAATCTTTAGCTTAATCTATCTTTACTGTCACTGGTGTAGAAAAATCCCTATTTAAAACAACAACCCATATCCCGGTGGGGGTAAAATAAAGCCTGGTGGCCCGCCAGGCTGATAAAACACTGTGAGAAACTTCTGTATATAGCTCTGGCTGTAAAGGGGAACCCTGTCTATATTGGCATGTCTGTACAGGAAGACTCTGTGTTAATTTCTAAGCAATCTTTAGGCTGCTCTTGGTCTTATACCTCACCTAGGACCAGACCCGTCCCAAATAGAGGCATGAAGCCTCTGACAGCTCCTAGGATCACTGGGACACTCAAACACCTTAACCACAATAAGATGACAGCCCACAGAGGGGAAAAAAAAAACAAAGCCAGAAACAGTTAACTGTTATGGAGAGAGGGCAGAAGGTGGCGCTCTGGTGTTTCTAACAAAACAAGAAATTTAGTTAGAAACTAAACTTATTTTCTCAGTTATTTTTCTCACCACTGAAACTACACTTGGTCTGACGTTCTGATTAGATGTGGTTGCTTCCTGGAAAAGGTTGTTGGCTAACATGATGCTGTTAGCCAATAACCATCATCTGTTCATTCTCCCTTTTCTTTTCACTTCCACGAACATAGAACGTTCTCCTGAGCAGTTGACCTGTTGTTGTGTCTCTGCTCTGTCTTCTCACCAATCGGTCATGTCAGATGGCTGCTGGTACTGAGCGCGGTTCTGGTTCTGCTGTTGGTTTGTTCCTGTTAAAGGGGAGTTCTTCCTCTCCACTGTCACAACATGCATGCTCTGCATGAGGGACTGCTATAAAGTCAGCAACTCAACACAAGCGATTTGCTGTCACCCCCTGCTGGTCAGGAGGAGTGAATGACAATGACTCTATATAATCTGCTGGGTTTTATTTGGTACAAACTTTTTAACTACTTTATAATAAACTGAACCTAATGAATAGGTAACATCAATAGGTGATTAATTTATGTAAATATAAGTCAACAGATCTTAATTAAATGTTCAGTTTGGATTTAATTTAAATGTAAATCATGAACTTCTTGTCATTTTGATGTTTTTGAACTAAATAAACTTTATTTATTGATCAGAATCCAGAGCTGTGCAGATCATTAACAATTTCAACTGTGATCTCTACAGAAACAGACACTTGGCCTTCAGTGAAACCACCAGTCAGATGCGCTTTTCTGTCGAAAAATCCTCTCGTTTCAACCATATTTATTATCTTTCAAGTATACGGAGGTAGGACGTATTAATAAGAAATCTGCTGAATAAGATGTATATGACGTAGCATCGATGTGCGCATGCGCATTACCACAAGGTAGGACGGATTAATGGGTAGCACAGAGCATAGACATAATGTAAGAGTAGACCCTGCATTGGCCGCTCCGGCGCAGGAAATACGGCGGCCATCTTGGAGCGGTATACCCTCCTACTTTGCTCAGTCAAATCAGCAGAAGATACCTCAGCACTGAGGGATATTGTTGTTCGGATCTATGGATTATTGATGTGAGGGCTCCACAGACAACATTTCACAAGTAAGATGGCCATATTATTGTGTATATATTGTGATTAGAATATGGCTTTACTGTATTTATGTCCACCGGCGAGATACCAGCTAATATTAGCTACAGTGCTTGGTGTAATACGGGTTCAGCCCCGCTATGAAGGCTAACTGAGATTCCGTAAATCTAAGAAAATAATTATTTTCTAACATTGGCTTAGATTATCTGACACAAGGGCCTATATTAGAAATTAAACAGTATAACACATGTTATAAAACTTATATTATGTGTTATAACATTCACCGGCAAAGTTTAAAGTTTACACAGGTGGTAAAGACTATTATTTATATTCTTTCACTCTGTCAAAAGTAAGATACATCCTAAATCTTCCGTTTTTGTTTTGAAAGTTTCCTAAAGACACGATGTGAGGAAGAAGAGGGAGAAATCTATAAAGAGAGACGGATTCACGGATGAATCTCTCATCGGATTTTGGACAATATGTATTGATATTACTAAATAATTTATTAAATAAATTATGAACGGCTGTGTGCTTTGTAATATGCTCTTCATACATCGATATCAGAATATTCCATTCCTATTCTATTGTTATAGCCACTAAGCTTATTTAAATATGAACTATGTATTAAAAACATACTTAAAAATACAATTGTTTATAAATGTTGCTTTGATAGATATTTGAATATGGTTTACAGAAACAAAAAGTGTGTTATGATCGATTAAATGCGCTGATACGTCATTGTGCCTGCTAAACACATAACGCTGAGTGGAGTGGTGTACCGCTCCAAGATGGCCGCCCTAAATCTTGTCAACGACAATAGGTGAGAGCGGTCCATGAAGCGTCTATCCTTATATTATGTCTATGGTTACAACACCGGAACAAAAAAATTCTGGCGAAGATCGACTGATGCAGCCGGATGTGAGCTAAAGTTACATTTCCGGCCTACGGAAGACCATTTAGCACACAAGCTAACATCTGACAGAAATACAAAATTTTTTGGCACTAGTATTTGGTGACGCCAAATAACAAACATGATAAAAGCTATATTGATTTTTAACAACCATGGGAAGCCGCGGCTGATTCGATTCTATCAATATTTTGTGAGTATTTTTAGATGTTGCTGTTTCAGTTAATTAGCATTTTCCGGCTGTGCTAACCAATGTTAGCTTGTGTATATGTTGAATAACATAGTCTGTTTTAATATTTCAACGAGTTTTATGCGATTTTTCTCTGACAGATCATCACATTTTTGTTCACAATATTTAATTTTCTCTCGTGAACCATATGCTAGTCAACAATTTCACAACAGCCCTATGAACATTATGACTTTGTTGCTGGAATGATCTATTAATTTCTATTCGGGGCCAAAATTTGACCCTTATTCAAAATATATATATTTTTAAATTATTTTATTATTTTTTATTTTTTACACAACATAGTGTATTTATGTAACTAAAACTCATCTTGAAAATAAAGCGCTATTACGTTATCGCACTACTTTCGTATATTGTTTGCGGACTGTATTGTTTTTAAGTTTGAGTTTTCTTCCGATGTTGACTTGCATCTCACGAAAACCCAAACACTAAGTCCTCATAAAATAAGGACATTACTTAAAACCAATAGAAAGGATTACTTATAAAGGAACGTTCTGCTATGGCCTGAGCAGGCTGTGACTGTGACAGGTGTTTATCAGACACACAATGACAACATCTGCACAAGGGCTAAGCTGCAAAACAATCTGGTAGTTTAGAGTTGTTTCAGTCATATGTCTTGTGGATAAAGGGGGATGTTTAGTGGAGGGAAAAAGGTTGCGAAACAAAGCTCACAAAAAGTTTTAGGGAAGTTCTTGATCTGATTCATTATTGAATTTATGTTCATCTGATTCATTCTTGAGTCAGACAGACATACATTTGGAGATCAAGGTGCTGGTTCCTGAAGTAAGAGTGGAGATGTATAGAATCCAATCTTCTTGAGGTCCAGTGCAAAATTTCAACAAACAGTAATGTTTTGGGGAGACACACTCTCTAATAGTGTTGGTTTTATATATATATATATATATATATATATATATATATATATATATATATATATATATATATATATACATATATAATTATTTGAATGCAGTATCTCCGAGGCTTACAAAAAACAACTAATTGTTAAATGTATTTGTATATGGGATTTTCTGACTTTGAGGCTTTTTAAAATGAGTTTTTAACAACATACATGGAGAAGAAAACAACAGAAGGCATATTCAGCCTCCAGTAGCCAAAGGGTTGATCTTCAGTGCTACCAAAACATGCCCCTGAAGATGCATCCCACTTTAGTTGATCATCTGTTGTATAAAACCTGTCACCTGGATTAAGTGGAAAAAGTTATAGGAAAACAAATTACCCCCAGAATTTATAAAGCAGAGAGAAGCTAAACAAGTGCCTGGAGCAATCTGTAAAACACATTAGAAGTACCTCCATTTTGTAGATCTCTGTTTTGTAGATCTCCTAAATCTTGCTGGAATTTATGGAATGATAAAAACCGTGCCTTTTCAGTAAAACAAATGAAAAATTCAAAAGACATTTCTGAAATTGTTTAATACTTTCTCTGTACACTATTTTCTTGCAGTCAGAGGACATGCAGCAGCAGATAATTCGAGAGACTTTCCACTTGGTATCAAAGAGAGACGACAATGTTTGTAACTTCTTGGAGGGTGGAAGGCAAGTTATTTTTCTCTTATGTTCTGTTTTTATACTGAAGAACAAACTCTGTTATGTGTTGTTTTTAAGTTACTGTTTCTGTAAGGTCCTTAGCCACGTTGAAATATTTCCTTTAGTTTTACTCAACAGACGGTCGTCACTTGATGTCTTGTAATAGCTTTTGTAAAACAGAAGATGGCAGCAAAATATAAAGTTTTCTCTTCTTCCCTTTTCTCAAAAATACGTTTATTTGTTTAGCAAAGTAGACCTTTCATCTCAGTTATTTATGATTCTCTGCTGCTGTAAAAGAAATGCTTGTTCTGCATTTTTTAAAGCCTTTTTTCTTTCAAATCTGCTTTCAGTCTTATTGGAGGCTCAGATTACAAGTTGATTTACCGGCACTATGCTACCCTCTACTTTGTCTTCTGTGTGGATTCATCTGAGAGTGAGCTTGGCATTTTGGACTTGATCCAGGTCAGCTGCTGTTTTTTATTGTGACTCTTTGAGAGTAACTTATGTTTCACTAAAAGGAACTATAAAACCCTTGAATATTTTATCTCAAAAAGGTTTTATCACAACAGATTTAAATGTTTTGTGCTACACAATCTGCTTGTTGTTGGTAAGATTCTGGAAACATAACTTATTATTGGACCATGACCTCATCCCTAGATACTTTTGAATTAAAATCAGAAAGGATTTGATTCTTCTGTCAGGATATTTACCTGTACAGAACAGAAAACTGATCCAATAAAAGTCCACACAGAATCAAAATACAAATATCTCAAAATAATTATCTGTTGTTTTACATTTATTTTAGGTGTTTGTGGAAACGTTGGATAAATGCTTTGAAAATGTTTGTGAATTGGACCTAATATTCCACATGGATAAGGTGAGTGGAGGTGCTTCTGTGACTGAAATATATTTATCTTAATTTCTTTTCATTTCCAATCATAAATGCAATAATGTTTGAACTTGTTTTTGTGTGGCACAATTTTCCTGCTTACCGATGTTTATTTAGCACGATACTACAATGTGTAAGATTGAGTTGGAGCCCTTTTACTTTTTTTCTTGTTACGGCTTAAAAGTGTGTAGAAGAACAAACAGTATTATAACACTAGATTTCTCTTGTAGGTAGTTGGGCTTACGTTTCACTGCTCGGGAAATTTTCTCCATATGAATATTTAACTAAAGGTGGACACGTGTTTAAAATCCAGATTGGAGAGTTTTACCTTGAATATATCCTGGTAAACACTGAATCAGCATCCGATCACGTCTGGTAGTTTCTGAACTTCCGATGGTTTCATTCTAGTGAACTTGAAAGCCTCTGGGGGATTTCTTCTGTCACGACACAAACATTCACATGAACCCAGATGAACTCTTTATTTAAGTGATGTAGGTATCTGAGCTTCCGTTTTTCCTTCTTTAAGAAATCCTTTCTTTCAAATGTCTCTAAACCGTCTTTAAGGAAGCTGCCATCTCACAGACATACCTGTGCTTTTCAGCTGGTTTATAGACTTTTATTGATTTTAATTATTAGACAGTAAATCACTTCTATTGTGTACACAAAAACTTGTTTAATTTTATAAAGCTATTCCTTAGAAGGCAGATCTGAGTTATTAAGGTTACAGACCTACTTACATGAAGAAGTGATCAAACACATCTACAGGCATCTTGACTGAATTTTCCCACAAGAATCTGTTGTCATGTGGAGCAGCTAGGTTTGGCCTGAGGAATGTTACCAGCATGCTAATATTCCCCAGCTCTTCACCATCTGCTGGCAGACAGCCTGGATGGCATGTTTACAAATCATTTATTGTTGCATGCCAAGTTCTGGCAATGCAGACACATTTTTGGGTCTTTGAAATGTATTAGAATGTAAGGAAGAAGACCGTTTTTGTAAATCCATGAAATGGTTTGACTCTGCAGGAATTTACATACCTATATATTAGAGGGAAGCAGAGCTGTGGGGGGGGAGGTGGGGAGACCTTACTAAGTGTGTTGTGCTTTTTCTGCAGGTTCATTATATCCTGCAGGAGGTGGTGATGGGAGGCATGGTGCTAGAGACCAACATGAATGAGATCGTAGCACAAGTAGAGGTGCAGAACCGCATGGAAAAGTCAGAGGTCAGGACTTCTCTGTTTTTATTTAAAGTGATCTTTACATATACCCCCCGTCCCATAACTCTGACTGAGATTCAGCAATTATTTTATCTAATTTGAATGGGCAAAATGTTCTTATTTGCTAAACTGGTAGATAAACTGGTGATTCATGTTTTAAAAGGAACAATTGATGTATAATGGCAATAATAGCTATTTTTAAATACATTTACAGTCTTTCATTAGGTCTTAGTAAGGTTTCTATAAAATCTAACAATTCCCACAGAATCAGTATGACCATCGAAAGCTGACACTGTTTCATCTGTAAGGCACATTCTCTTTCAGGTCACATGTCAAACTTATCTTATCAGCTCACCGTTGTAAATGCAGCACTTGTTGTCAGGTGGAAATAAAATGGAGAGGTTATGTTATTCCAACCTGACCTGAGAGTGTGAGATACTCCTGTGCGCTCAAACTGAGCTGACCACTCCCAAAGATATTTTCAGACTTGTCGTCAGAAAACTTTGAGATAAAAGTTGGGTTTTATCTCAGGTTTTATTAAGGGAGGAAAAATATGCTTGGCCTTGAAATATCCAATTAGCAAAATGGATATTTTACTTGGTCTAAAGTTTAAGATTTCTTTTTTTTTTTTTTAGCTGCTTTGACTTATTATTTCTCTCTTTATATATTCTCAGTCGGTTGTTCAAATCCTGGGATTTTGTTTTATAACTTAACCCTGCTGTAAACCTCTCCACTACCTTATCCCTGACCTCTCTGCTGTGCTCCGTAGCCGTCACAATGCTGTTTGTTCTCTAGCAAACCCCTCAAAGGCCTACAAAGAACAGCTGTATTTATACAGAGAATAAATTACAAACATAGGCACATAGTTGGCTTCTGAAGGCAATTTGTTGCTCTGGATATTATTTAGGGGTTTTAGAGTAAAATGGAACCTGATAACTGCAAATTCCTATTAAGAACAGCAAAGTTTGTGGTTGAACAAAATATTGGAAAGCTTAAGGTGCGTGAAGACGTCCAGGCACCATAGCAGAACATCCCTTTTTTAGCTGCTTTTAAGTTTTTCTCCGCAACCTTTGTTTTCTGCTTTCAAAAGAAAGCATGTGAGAATATTTTCAAGGACATTTGTTCCTGTATAAATGTGGCAAGACAAACTCTTTTATGGTAAGAAGACATAAACTTGTTTGGCTTGTTGCTTTTCACGTGCAGGGAGGTCTGTCCGCAGCTCCAGCTCGTGCCGTCTCCGCCGTGAAGAACATGAACCTGCCGGAGATCCCCCGGAACATCAACATCGGAGACATCAACATCAAAGTGCCGAGCCTCTCCCCTTTCTGAAGAGCAATCCAGCCAAACTTTGCAGGGCCAGAGAACGGGACTACTGATGCAGCCCGACAGCAACACCCAGCTCTGCAACTAATGTAGACAACACTGGTTTTTATTCGGATAATGAAGAACCACAGCAGCTTGCTTTTTCTGTTCATCCCAGTTTTGCTATGTGTATATAAGAGGAATTCTGAACTCAGTTTAATCCTGCATTTGCAGATTAACTCAATTAAAAAAAAAATTGCACAACACTTGAGAAGTTCTACAAAGCATCTGTATCTTTGAGTCTTAATTTCTGCAGTGAGCTACTTAATCTTTTCAAATTAAATACAGCTTCTCTTTGCTCAATGGGACTTTTCAGCACCTCCAAGCTTCAGCTGTTTATTAGCAGGAATTTGAACCAAGCTAAAGAAAAATCATTACTCTTTTTTCCTGAGTTTTACTGGACCTCATCCAGTCCATGTGAAAAATTATACTTTGACTTCTGTGCTTGTCTATAATAATTAAAAAAAAAAAAAAACTCTTGGTTTTTGCGGGGAGATCAGTTTCCCCTCTATAATTTATTACGTCTTTGGCATCCTCATAATTTTTGATGAATGTTGCTCCTGGGAGCGGATTGCGTCCGGCTCTGGAGATGTAAATGCTGCTTGGTTCCAGCCAACCTTCAGTGTGACGTCAGAAGGTCTTGACAACATCTGTTAGGGAGACAGAAGACATTTTTTTTTCCCCCTCCGATAGTTTGTATCTCTGTAAATGTTTTTGTGTGTGATTTGTTGAATTCAGCTGTCGGAAATCGTTACGCTCTGTTGGTAGAGTTTTACTATGAGATGAAGTGATCTGTAACGGAAAGTAGGCATGTCATGGTGTCAAAGACATTCCTTTGCCAAGGTAAATTAATTAAACTAATAACTGTTTGATCATTTGAGTCATTCTCCTCTCTTTTAAGTTTGCAGAACATTTTCTCCTTTTTTGCTCGAACATGTTGAGCTTGTAGTATTGCTGAGGCTGCAGTTCTGCAGTTTTCCACCACATTCTTTCTCTCCCCTGGTCCAATAATAAAGAGTTTTTTTTTTTTTTTGTTAAATCTGAGAAGGTTGTACCCTCCCTACGTTCCCAGGAAGACCTGTGCTAGCTCCCACCGCCAGGCGCACAGATGCTGACCACAAGTCTCTCATCAGCCAAGGATCAGGATCACTCCAGCTGAACCTCCACATCTCATCAGGCTCAAAGCAGGACATAAAGAGACAACATCAAGTGGTATGTACTAAATTCTCCTTGCAGGTCGCTGTAAATCTGCCCACATGCTGCACTAGAGGAAAGGTTTTCTAGCTGTGTTAAAGGTGGAGGTTTCTCAGGGCTGGAGACGGAGAAGCAAAAAAAAAAAAAAAGGCTGTTGCTCAACTTTTTACGAGTAGTGCATGAATACATCATACATTTTCCATTATTGAAGCACTTCAATAATATAGTCAGTTGCTTTTTCTACCTTCTAAAATAATCTTGGATGAATTTGGCCAAATAGAAAAGCAAACCAGCTTTGTCTTGAGTTCAAATTGAGACAATCCTTTCATATTTGTGGTGAAGAGCGATACCTGGTGGTTTGATCTTTCTTTTGTTAAAAGTTTGACTTTGTGGTTATGCTGCATGTCTCCTGTTTAAGGAGCCAGCTTCTGGTTGTAAATCCTGCAGCTCCAGCAGATGCTAGTCACTTCTACATTTAGATTCTGTAGGGAAACACTTAGGAGATGATAATGAGGTGAATGCAAAACACTGCCTACTTTTCCTTGATGTTACTGGTCCTTTCACTTGTAAAAATAAGTTTTTATTTATTTTACTGAAACAGATTCACATGACTCCTTATGATAGCCGTGTGTCTGTTCACAGTACATGTAACCGTGTCACGGGTGGACACACGACTCTATTGTTGTAAATTTTTTACGCTGTGAAAATATGTGACTTTGGGCCCCCAAGAAAAACATTCCCCCTCGACAGGATTATCCTGCTCTCTGTTGGCAAGGTAGACAGTCAGTGGCCCGTTTAGCTGATATTTGATATTAACTTGGTGCTGAAGGACACGGTGGGAACGCTGGAGGAAAAACATGCAACACACTGCAAATTAGTTGGATTAGTTTGTAATTAGTTATTACAAATCTATAGTAGTTTTTTTTTTTCTGTGAAAACCTCTAAGGTCGTGTTTCATGTAATCGTCATGTGTTAAAAAAAAGTGTGTAAACGAACCTTATTGTTTATTTCCACACAGGCAAATTCCATTCCAAACCAAAATGTTTCGAAAAATATACAAAACTTCTTATCACTACCAAAAGTGAGAGAAAAATAAATATTGGTCTGTTCAGAACATTAGCAGTTTTTTCACATTCCTGTGAAAAACTCAAACATTTACTATAGAAACAGAAAAAAATGGCATTCCTGTGAATCACAGAGCTAACACTTAGTTCTCTAAATAGTGAGAACTGTTTCACATTTCTGCTGTATGGAGTTGACCAACTTCTATCACGTGAGAATCAGCCCAGAACATTTCTAAAAAAAAAAAAATGATGTCGTAGTTCTTGTGAAGCACTTTAGTCAGCTGACGTTGCTGTAAATGCACAATATAAATGAACTTTGACTTGACTTGACATGAAATTCCATAGTTCATCTGCATTTCTTTGTTTTGTTTCAGAAATGACGTTAAACTCGCCATTTCTAGCATTCTTAAATTGTAGCTAAGGATTTGCCACGTGGAAATATAATAATTATGTAAAACTGAGACTGATCTGGTTGAACACATCAGCCTCAGTTTTTTTAGTGTTAAAACATTTATTAAAAATGATGTGGATTGTATTAACAAACACACAACAAATTAAATAAAGTTCTACATGTTGCATGTTTGAAAACCAAGAAAAGCGTTTTTCAGCAGATTGTTGTGTTGCTTTTTACTCTAAGCGCTGTTTGCCAACTCTAGACTAATAGCTGTATTTTTGATAGATGGCCAACGTAATTACAGTCTGGGTTGTTTTTATAGGAACCTAAATCAAGTTGTGACTTGGCACAAAATTGATGGACAGAGATGCACCCTCTAACTCTATACAGGGCACATTTAGGGTTATGAGATTACATAACCCTAAATGATTACATTAGTGAAATACACTGCCTTGCAAAAATATTCCTTCCTCTTAAAACGTTTTGTCTCGTTTCACCCAAAGACATCAATGTATTTTATTGGAATTTTATGCAATAAATCAGCACAAATGAGAAAAAAAAAACAAAAAAAAAAAACATGTGAATTGAGGAGCTAATTATAAACAGTTTTGAGATTCCAGAGTTTCTTTTGAGAGTGTTCACAAAGACTTACTTTGACGTTTGTCTAACCTGATGATAATGGCAAGCAGATGGGAATAATTTAGCAGTGCACTAACGATCAATTCCCTTTGTGTCAAAGTGTTTATGATTAAGTGTCATTCTCCTTGAACTTATCAGCATATTATCAATCTTAAACTAATAAAATCTACAGATAATACTGATAAAAATGTGTCCTTTAACTCAACACATTGCCTTGTTTGCTAAACAAGTTATCAAATGTTATTCAATAAACTCCTTAGTTGGCACATTTACTTAAATGTCAGGCTGAAATCCAAACTACAAGTGTTTGGATGTTAATGGAAAAAGTAACTATATTCTGCCAGCCTACTGTAAACTGTCTCAGAAGCTCTTCACTAAATCAGAATGGTTTATCTTAGCAAAATGGGATTTCTTTTATTTAAACTGACATTTGAAGGATTTTTATTGACGGCTAATCACAAACTATGACACATGTAACTCTCTATTAATCATTTCTAGCCAGATGACTATGTTTTTTTTTTTTTTTAAATAAAGGTCAATAATTACCTGAAACGTGAATCTTTCACTTTATCAGCAGATTCAGTCGGCTGAGTTGTCGACGTACAGAGTCAGATTTAGTCAAGTTTTAAGTTATTCATTGATTTTTTTTATTACGCTTATGTGAGGATATGATCTGAGCTTTATACTGAAAAATTCAAGTGTTTTTTTTTTATATAAATCAACATTTTTAAATGTTTCAGATTTCAATATGTCCTGTTTTTAAGGTGTGCTGTATCTTTAAATATGAAATGAAGAAATCTATTTGACTATTATTCTGTTTTGCAACATTGACTCCAATTTGTATGTTTTTATATGATAAGGATTTTACTACTATAATTTCATTGTTACATGTTAAAATAATTATATTTACACAAAACCTCTAAAAAGAAAGGATAGGCTTCAAGTCTTTGTCCTTTTCCTGTGTGGGCATTTCATGTCCTTCCTTTGCATGCTTGGGTTTACTTAAATTTTCTTTGTTTCCTCATCATGCAGGTTAAGTTAAGATGTTTCTGTAACCTGTCCAGATTTTACCCTTCTAAAACTATGGGAGTATTTAGGTGATAAGGCAGTACATGTTGCTCAGTACAGAGGAAGGAAAGAGCATTGACCTGGAAAGGATGAGCTGAATTTTTTGCCGCAGATGACACAAGCAAATGGTGTGCTCTGTCTCTAAAACTTGTCAGATTTTCAGTAATCAGTTTTTACTAGTTAATAATGTAATTATATATTTTTTAAATTGAGCTTGAGAAAAATCATGAAACTTCATAAACTTCAAAATGATTTTATTTTATTTTATTTTTTTTTGCAGATCTGACCAGCAAGACTTGAGATGTTTTTCTAGAATTTGTACCAAATGTGTGTTTTTATTTTATTTTATTTATTTTTTTAATTGTTCATAGAACAGCAGGAATGAGTATTCTGGACCTACACGAATACTTGAAACACTTTCAACATCTGTACACTCAGGGGATGAAAACAGCAAACTGCTGACAGTTTTTTTTATTTAAAGGTTTAATGAATAACAATTTACTCACTTAACTTTGTAACTAATGATTAATTGACTGAGCATTAATGTTTTAGCCCATGAGATAAGACTCCAGGGTGATGTCAAGCCAAAAGCATGTTTACAGATTATTTATTTTACATTTTATCATATTAAAACCATAAACTTTTATTCTATGGGTGTTTAAATAAAAAAAAATGGTTTTCACATTTTTTTTTCTTACAAAGAAAAATCAAACAAGTGTGGCATACATTTGTATTCAACCACCATTACTCACGAGGTAATTGTGGTCAATTCCCCTGAATAAGATGTGAACAACCACTTGTTTTTCAAAAGACTGAATATGTGTAGTTTAATCTTTCAAACTAACAGCTTAAGCTGTTGGAAGGAAAACCCTAATATGTGAATAAATTATATCTTGATAAAAGGTCCAGAGAACTTATTTTAAAGCAAACATAAAGAGAAAAATTGTGATCAGATTCCACTGTGACCAATAGTTTATCATAATGCCGAACTGTATGTTCTAAGAACAGAATCACTTGTACTAAGGATTTAAAGCAAACATGTTTGCTCTTCATGTGAATTAAAACTTTGTAAGACAAATCAGTTTGTTAAAAAGCAGTCAAAGTAAAATGGAAAACTTTTGAAGACCATCAGAAAACCTGAAGAAATGTTGATGTAGATTACCTAAAGAGATTGTAGGTAGTCTAATAAGGGATGTTACGAAACTTATTGAATACAAAACAAAAGTTCCAATCTGTGGACATGCTGGTTTGCAAGCTGAATGTCCATCAGAATCTTCAAAGATGTCCAGATGAACTGAATGTCTTTGCTATGGAAGCTGTGCTATCTGGACGTCCTATCATATTGAACATTTTCACAATGAGTATCCGTGATGTTCTTTTACTCAAACTAATGGGTGTGTAATTTCTTTGGTCAGCTCAAAACATACACCAGAGCATAACAATGTGCTGCCAGATTCACCGTACAGACATTACAAACTTTCTAAAGATAACTTCTGACAATTTAGAATGTTATTTGTAAGGCTAATTTATTTTAGGAACTTTATCAGTAAGTGGAACACATTATATAGGTTGACTATACTAAAATGAATGTTTGAAAGCCTTTTTTTTCCTCTTAATTGTAATGAATTTTGATTTACTTCTGATGAAAACATGACATTTAAAATTAGAATATTTCCTCAGACCAATAAAAAAAGAACTATTTTTAAAAACAGAAACGTGGACTTAATAAAACACATGTTTATTACCTGCTTAATTGTTATATTTTTTAAAATGTACTTTAAATTTGACAGAAGAGACTCATTGGGAAGTATGATTTATTGAATATCACTGCATACTGAGATTAAATTACAGAGATAGACTCTATTATTTTGGTGACCTCTAAAGTCAGGTGGTTGCACTGGATTTCATTTGGTGGTTTTGGAGAAAAATGAGACAAATACCAACGCACACCACACTTTTCAAATGTTTATTTCTAAAAATATTTACACTCGTACATCCCTTCTCCTTGCTTTCACTACTATGTGTAGCTTCGTGCTGGTGAAGCACATAGATTTAAAAAATAAAATAAAATATGCACTGAAGTTTATGATGTGAAAAACTGGAATAGATAAAACCTGTTTAAATGATTTAACAAATGATTGAATTCTTCTCTACTTTTGTTCTTTAGGTGTTCCGTAAAGATCTTCTTGCCATGTTTAATACCTCAACCATTAACAGAGAAGAGCTCCAGTGTCTTGGGTAAACAGTGACTGAGGACCCTCAGAGTTGAACCAAGAGTCAGATATGGGAAAAGTCTACAATATCAGTAAAAATGTGGGCCTTGGACTTCTGGTACTCGGAGTCAGCGCCGCGGTTACAATAATTGGTTTATCTATTGCTTATGATAAGCAAAGGGCCAAGACTCAAGGTAAGCCTGGAGATGAAGCTGATACGGGTAGCACATCTATACCGCCGACGACCCCCTTCACCCCAAGGGAACCCTGGGATTACTACAGACTTCCAGACTCTCTTGTCCCTCTGACCTACAATGTGACTCTATGGCCCAGACTGAAGCCCAACGCAGACAACATGTACATCTTCACTGGACATTCTTCTGTGGTCTTTAGGTGTAAGAAAGAAACAGATCTCATACTTATCCATGCCAACAAGCTGAACTTCACCATGTACGGTGGCAACCATGCGAAGCTGAGTGGCCAGGGTGAAGCTGCCGCGCCTGCCATACGGAGCACTTGGCTTGTGGTGAGGACGCAGTATCTTGTTGTTCAGCTGAGCAGCAAACTAGCCGTGGGAAAATCCTATGAGCTTTACACAGAATTTAGAGGGGAGCTGGCAGATGACCTGGAGGGTTTCTACAGGAGTGAGTACATGGATGACGGTGTAAAGAAGTAAGAAGTGATGGATCATTTTGCGCCATATTCACACTTTTGACTAAGAAGGCTTTGTTGTTCTATTTACCATCCTGCTGTCTGTTTTGTGGTTACGTTTAACTTGAACATTTCTCAGAGTTGTCGCCACCTCTCAGATGCAAGCAACGTATGCCAGAAAAGCGTTTCCCTGCTTTGATGAACCAGCCATGAAAGCAAATTTCAGCGTCACCATTATTCATGAGCGAGGCACCGTTGCTCTCTCCAACGGCAAGGAAATAGGTTGGTTTCAAAAATATATTTTTTTTTTACACTTTGTTCAAAATAAATATGTTAACACTTTAGCTAACAAAATAAAAATGCTCAAGTGTGGTGTGTTTGAAGACAGACTGACATCACACTGTCATAAAAACGTCTTTATGGATATTTGTGACTGTTATTAAGTGTGATTTGGTAAATTATGACAGTTTTAATAAAATGTTGTCATTGTTTAAAATGCCTTTGTTGTGACAACTTGACATTAACCAAGAATCATCATCTGTCATAAATATGATGGGTATTAAATATCAAACGTTAACAAGTTATGTATCCGTGTATTAATACACACCCTGCCATTTGTTGTTAGACCATGACAATTGTGTCCTTAATATTTTTTCCTTATCAATCAAACGTGCTACCACTGTGTTTGATTGTTGGTATGAAGTTCGTTGTCTAAAATGTTCTCTTAGCTTCACTCCAGAAGTAACGGCATGCACATTTTCTAAAAAGTCTGTAGCTCTCCAATGGATGAAATTTTTGCCCAGGCTCTTTCGTGAATACTGATTTTAACTGAGTCAAGTGAGGCCTGCACTGCTTTAGATGTTGCTCTGGATTCTTCTTTGACCTCATAAATGAGTCGTCAATAAGGCCCTGAAGTGTTTCATATAATGGCCACTCATGGGAAGGTTCATCATTGCTCTGTATTTTTATGTCTGTCGATGATGGATCTCACTGTGATTCCCTAATATCCTTTGCTTTAGAAATAGCTTCATAACCAGGTACAGGCTGATAGATGGCAAAGATTTTGCTTGTCATCTGTACTTGAATTTATTTATTTATTTTTTATATTTGTCATATGTTGCTTTTAGAAAACAGTTCATGTGTCAGAGAGGTCCTGTTAAGGGATTTCTAGCAGGAATCAAGCCTGGGTGCAGTTTGGGAAATTGAAATCAGCTCATTAAAAAAGTTTGCTTAATCAAAACTAATTCATGATTTAACAAGTGCTAAGTTATTTTTCCAGAAAGATTCAGGCTAGCACATGTTCTGTGTCTAATGTAAAAAAAATAATTTTATGAACTGAAATATTTAAGTGTGATTAAAAAAAGTAAGAAATGTGTAAGCTGAAATGCGTTTTCACATTCCTTTATTGGAAGATTCATTGCTTTGAAATTCTTTAAGGTGACATTTCTGTTGTTACTATCAAACTGTAGATAATAAATGACTTGAACAATTTGTAAGAAAATCTGTAATGTTTCACTGTCAATGCCAACAGAGTGTCAAAGTCTGGCTTTTTGTTTTTGTCTTTGCACAGATTCTTCAGACTCCATCCGTGATAATGTTCAAGTCACAGTTACTGCATTTGAACCCACTCCGAAAATGTCCACCTACATATTAGCATTTGTCGTCTGTGAATTTGGCTACATTCAGTCAAACGACAGCAATTTGTTGGTGAGAATAAATGTCCTTGTTCTTGATGTTCATTTAAATATTCAGGGATAACCTCACGCTACTTAATTTGTGCACAAAATTGGCCTTAAGACAGCCAACCCACACCATTTCACCTAATTTGATTGTAATTTTCTTTACAGATTCGAATATGGGCTCGAAAAAAAGCCTTAAATGATGGGCAGGGCAATTATGCTCTTAATGTTACAGGACCGATCCTTCAGTTCTATGAGAGATACTACAACGCAACTTACCCGCTCTCTAAATCAGGTAGGTTACATGTAAAATAAATATTTTGTTACAAAGTAGTTGTGGGATGGAAATTTGTCTTCTTAAGTGCCTTTGGAACAATGGAGTAAAATAAAGAAGATGGTGTATTTATACACCATCTTAGCATCCTTAAATATATGGACGCTAAGGCTAAAACTGAGGGCAGAGGTGTAGAAACCTTTCAGAATACTAACAGCCCAGCAAGATGAAGCTTTCATTTATATCTAAATAACCTTTTACAAATTAGTGTCCATCCAGTGAAGTTTGAATGCTCTGTGAGATCCTGAGTGAAATCAGCTTAAGCAAGAGTTAATTGACAAAATAAGAATGCTAATGCTATGGATAACCAAAACTCAAACTAAAAACAAGACGATGCTGAATGATTATGAGAGCAAAGTCTTTTTCTGTTTTTATTATTAGTATATTTCCTTAGTTATTCACTGTAATCTTGTGTGACATCTTCTCTAGTCAGGATGAAGCAAAACGAACCTATACTATGTGAAATGCTGTCTGCTTGGTTTTATAAAACAGTTTCCCTTGGTCTCTGTAGATCAGATCGCTCTTCCTGATTTCAATGCTGGAGCCATGGAAAACTGGGGTCTGGTGACATACCGGGAAACAGCCCTGCTCTATGACTCCAACCTTTCCTCCACAGGAAACAAAGAGAGGGTCGCAACTGTCATCTCTCATGAGCTCGCTCACATGGTATGCCATTCTTTTCTTCACAAACACCTTACTAACATGTCAGAGGTGTTGAGTATCTCAAGTACAGAAGGATTTTTCTGTTAAATCCGCTTCCTCTTTTTTCAAGTGGCTTTTAGGTTAGACCTATACCAGGCCTGTGTTGACCAGAATCAATCTATTAAGTCATTTTTGCTTTAAAGTTGCTAACTGAGATTTCATCATGACAAAATATTAGATTTTTTTTTTCTAGTGGTTTGGAAACTTGGTGACTTTGCAGTGGTGGAATGACCTGTGGCTAAATGAAGGCTTTGCTTCATACGTGGAATACCTTGGAGTTGATTTCGTTGAACCCACCTGGAACATCGTAAGATTAAAAACAATGAAAAGCTCTCAAAGCCTTCCCAGTGAATATGGCTGCAGAAAGTTTTGTCCTGACTCCTTTCTGCTTCAATCCAGAAAGACTACATCATTCTGTACGATGTTCAGAAAGTGTTTGCCATAGACGCCCTGGCCTCTTCTCACCCATTGTCCCGCAAAGAAGAGGAGGTTAATACGCCTGCCGAGATTAGTGAGATGTTCAACACCATCTCTTACAACAAGGTTGGATTTTTTTTAGGAAGTGGCAGCATTTACATACTTGCTTAGAAGAATGACCAACAAGCTTGATAAAGTTGTGATAATCACAGTCAGGGATTTATGTAGCTGTCCCTACATGATCTTGGCCCTGTAATTTGAGGCACTAATCCAACACAGTGTGTTTCGCCATTGTTCTGAATCAACAGTGTTTTCTTCATATGAAGTTCAAACTTCTTGAATTCTTGTGGTTTAGAAGTTTGTTCTTTTCAGGGTGCAGCGGTGCTTAGGATGCTGTCAGAGTTTCTCAGCGAGCCTGTGTTTGCCAAAGGACTCAGTGTGGGTAACAGCAACACCAAGAAACATTATTTCCATCTTCTTTGTGGTTAGATATCCTGCTAAATTCAATTTAAAAACAAAAGTGTTCATTTTATTTATTTTTATGAAGTTGCAACAACATTTGAAAGTGTGTACATGCTTTGACTAATACTTTCCAGAAACACCTTTTTTGGTTTAATGTTAACATCCAGTCATTTTAGGTTGATCTTCTATAATTTCCAGTGAATTTAATTAACCTGACATAGTTCACAGTTTTTTTAAAAGACACTGATCCCACCATTTCACTGGTGCTGTCACTTGTGAGTTTTTNGGCAAGCAGATGGGAATAATTTAGCAGTGCACTAACGATCAATTCCCTTTGTGTCAAAGTGTTTATGATTAAGTGTCATTCTCCTTGAACTTATCAGCATATTATCCATCTTAAGCTAATAAAATCTACAGATAATACTGATAAAAATGTGCCCTTTTACTCATCACATTGCCTTGTTTGCTAAACAAGTTATCAAATGTTATTCAATAAACTACTTAGTTGGCACATTTACTTAAATGTCAGGCTGAAATCCAAACTACAAGTGTTTGGATGTTAATGGAAAAAGTAACTATATTCTGCCAGCCTACTGTAAACTGTCTCAGAAGCTCTTCACTAAATCAGAATGGTTTATCTTAGCAAAATGGGATTTCTTTTATTTAAACTGACATTTGAAGGATTTTTATTGACGGCTAATCACAAACTATGACACATGTAACTCTCTATTAATCATTTCTAGCCAGATGACTATGTTTTTTTTTTTTTTTAAATAAAGGTCAATAATTACCTGAAACGTGAATCTTTCACTTTATCAGCAGATTCAGTCGGCTGAGTTGTCGACGTACAGAGTCAGATTTAGTCAAGTTTTAAGTTATTCATTGATTTTTTTTATTACGCTTATGTGAGGATATGATCTGAGCTTTATACTGAAAAATTCAAGTGTTTTTTTTTTATATAAATCAACATTTTTAAATGTTTCAGATTTCAATATGTCCTGTTTTTAAGGTGTGCTGTATCTTTAAATATGAAATGAAGAAATCTATTTGACTATTATTCTGTTTTGCAACATTGACTCCAATTTGTATGTTTTTATATGATAAGGATTTTACTACTATAATTTCATTGTTACATGTTAAAATAATTATATTTACACAAAACCTCTAAAAAGAAACGATAGGCTTCAAATCTTTGCCCTTTTCCTGTGTGGGCATTTCATGTCCTTCCTTTGCATGCTTGGGTTTACTTAAATTTTCTTTGTTTCCTCATCATGCAGGTTAAGTTAAGATGTTTCTGTAACCTGTCCAGATTTTACCCTTCTAAAACTATGGGAGTATTTAGGTGATAAGGCAGTACATGTTGCTCAGTACAGAGGAAGGAAAGAGCATTGACCTGGAAAGGATGAGCTCAATTTTTTGCCGCAGATGACACAAGCAAATGGTGTGCTCTGTCTCTAAAACTTGTCAGATTTTCAGTAATCAGTTTTTACTAGTTAATAATGTAAAATATATTTTTTAAATTGAGCTTGAGAAAAATCATGAAACTTCATAAACTTCAAAATGATTTTATTTTATTTTATTTTTTTTTGCAGATCTGACCAGCAAGACTTGAGATGTTTTTCTAGAATTTGTACCAAATGTGTGTTTTTATTTTATTTTATTTATTTTTTTAATTGTTCATAGAACAGCAGGAATGAGTATTCTGGACCTACACGAATACTTGAAACACTTTCAACATCTGTACACTCAGGGGATGAAAACAGCAAACTGCTGACAGTTTTTTTATTTAGAGGTTTAATGAATAACATTTTACTAATGATTAATTGACTGAGCATTAATGTTTTAGCCCATGAGATAAGACTCCAGGGTGATGTCAAACCGAAAGCATGCTTACATATCATTTATTTTACATTTTATCATATTAAAACCATAAACTTTTATTCTATGGGTGTTTAAATAAAAAAAAATGGTTTTCACATTTTTTTTTCTTACAAAGAAAAATCAAACAAGTGTGGCATACATTTGTATTCAACCACCATTACTCACGAGGTAATTGTGGTCAATTCCCCTGAATAAGATGTGAACAACCACTTGTTTTTCAAAAGACTGAATATGTGTAGTTTAATCTTTCAAACTAACAGCTTAAGCTGTTGGAAGGAAAACCCTAATATGTGAATAAATTATATCTTGATAAAAGGTCCAGAGAACTTATTTTAAAGCAAACATAAAGAGAAAAATTGTGATCAGATTATATTGTGACCAATAGTTTATCATAATGCCAAACTGTATGTTCTAAGAACAGAATCACTTGTACTAAGGATTTAAAGCAAACATGTTTGCTCTTCATGTGAATTAAAACTTCGTAAGACAAATCAGTTTGTTAAAAAGCAGTCAAAGTAAAATGGAAAACTTTTGAAGACCATCAGAAAACCTGAAGAAATGTTGATGTAGATTACCTAAAGAGATTGTAGGTAGTCTAATAAGGGATGTTACGAAACTTATTGAATACAAAACAAAAGTTCCAATCTGTGGACATGCTGGTTTGCAAGCTGAATGTCCATCAGAATCTTCAAAGATGTCCAGATGAACTGAATGTCTTTGCTATGGAAGCTGTGCTATCTGGACGTCCTATCATATTGAACATTTTCACAATGAGTATCCGTGATGTTCTTTTACTCAAACTAATGGGTGTGTAATTTCTTTGGTCAGCTCAAAATGTACACCAGAGCATAACAATGTGCTGCCAGATTCACCGTACAGACATTACAAACTTTCTAAAGATAACTTCTGACAATTTAGAATGTTATTTGTAAGGCTAATTTATTTTAGGAACTTTATCAGTAAGTGGAACACATTATATAGGTTGACTATACTAAAATGAATGTTTGAAAGCCTTTTTTTTCCTCTTAATTGTAATGAATTTTGATTTACTTCTGATGAAAACATGACATTTAAAATTAGAATATTTCCTCAGACCAATAAAAAAAGAACTATTTTTAAAAACAGAAACGTGGACTTAATAAAACACATGTTTATTACCTGCTTAATTGTTATATTTTTTAAAATGTACTTTAAATTTGACAGAAGAGACTCATTGGGAAGTATGATTTATTGAATATCACTGCATACTGAGATTAAATTACAGAGATAGACTCTATTATTTTGGTGACCTCTAAAGTCAGGTGGTTGCACTGGATTTCATTTGGTGGTTTTGGAGAAAAATGAGACAAATACCAACGCACACCACACTTTTCAAATGTTTATTTCTAAAAATATTTACACTCGTACATCCCTTCTCCTTGCTTTCACTACTATGTGTAGCTTCGTGCTGGTGAAGCACATAGATTTAAAAAATAAAATAAAATATGCACTGAAGTTTATGATGTGAAAAACTGGAATAGATAAAACCTGTTTAAATGATTTAACAAATGATTGAATTCTTCTCTACTTTTGTTCTTTAGGTGTTCCGTAAAGATCTTCTTGCCATGTTTAATACCTCAACCATTAACAGAGAAGAGCTCCAGTGTCTTGGGTAAACAGTGACTGAGGACCCTCAGAGTTGAACCAAGAGTCAGATATGGGAAAAGTCTACAATATCAGTAAAAATGTGGGCCTTGGACTTCTGGTACTCGGAGTCAGCGCCGCGGTTACAATAATTGGTTTATCTATTGCTTATGATAAGCAAAGGGCCAAGACTCAAGGTAAGCCTGGAGATGAAGCTGATACGGGTAGCACATCTATACCGCCGACGACCCCCTTCACCCCAAGGGAACCCTGGGATTACTACAGACTTCCAGACTCTCTTGTCCCTCTGACCTACAATGTGACTCTATGGCCCAGACTGAAGCCCAACGCAGACAACATGTACATCTTCACTGGACATTCTTCTGTGGTCTTTAGGTGTAAGAAAGAAACAGATCTCATACTTATCCATGCCAACAAGCTGAACTTCACCATGTACGGTGGCAACCATGCGAAGCTGAGTGGCCAGGGTGAAGCTGCCGCGCCTGCCATACGGAGCACTTGGCTTGTGGTGAGGACGCAGTATCTTGTTGTTCAGCTGAGCAGCAAACTAGCCGTGGGAAAATCCTATGAGCTTTACACAGAATTTAGAGGGGAGCTGGCAGATGACCTGGAGGGTTTCTACAGGAGTGAGTACATGGATGACGGTGTAAAGAAGTAAGAAGTGATGGATCATTTTGCGCCATATTCACACTTTTGACTAAGAAGGCTTTGTTGTTCTATTTACCATCCTGCTGTCTGTTTTGTGGTTACGTTTAACTTGAACATTTCTCAGAGTTGTCGCCACCTCTCAGATGCAAGCAACGTATGCCAGAAAAGCGTTTCCCTGCTTTGATGAACCAGCCATGAAAGCAAATTTCAGCGTCACCATTATTCATGAGCGAGGCACCGTTGCTCTCTCCAACGGCAAGGAAATAGGTTGGTTTCAAAAATATATTTTTTTTTTACACTTTGTTCAAAATAAATATGTTAACACTTTAGCTAACAAAATAAAAATGCTCAAGTGTGGTGTGTTTGAAGACAGACTGACATCACACTGTCATAAAAACGTCTTTATGGATATTTGTGACTGTTATTAAGTGTGATTTGGTAAATTATGACAGTTTTAATAAAATGTTGTCATTGTTTAAAATGCCTTTGTTGTGACAACTTGACATTAACCAAGAATCATCATCTGTCATAAATATGATGGGTATTAAATATCAAACGTTAACAAGTTATGTATCCGTGTATTAATACACACCCTGCCATTTGTTGTTAGACCATGACAATTGTGTCCTTAATATTTTTTCCTTATCAATCAAACGTGCTACCACTGTGTTTGATTGTTGGTATGAAGTTCGTTGTCTAAAATGTTCTCTTAGCTTCACTCCAGAAGTAACGGCATGCACATTTTCTAAAAAGTCTGTAGCTCTCCAATGGATGAAATTTTTGCCCAGGCTCTTTCGTGAATACTGATTTTAACTGAGTCAAGTGAGGCCTGCACTGCTTTAGATGTTGCTCTGGATTCTTCTTTGACCTCATAAATGAGTCGTCAATAAGGCCCTGAAGTGTTTCATATAATGGCCACTCATGGGAAGGTTCATCATTGCTCTGTATTTTTATGTCTGTCGATGATGGATCTCACTGTGATTCCCTAATATCCTTTGCTTTAGAAATAGCTTCATAACCAGGTACAGGCTGATAGATGGCAAAGATTTTGCTTGTCATCTGTACTTGAATTTATTTATTTATTTTTTATATTTGTCATATGTTGCTTTTAGAAAACAGTTCATGTGTCAGAGAGGTCCTGTTAAGGGATTTCTAGCAGGAATCAAGCCTGGGTGCAGTTTGGGAAATTGAAATCAGCTCATTAAAAAAGTTTGCTTAATCAAAACTAATTCATGATTTAACAAGTGCTAAGTTATTTTTCCAGAAAGATTCAGGCTAGCACATGTTCTGTGTCTAATGTAAAAAAAATAATTTTATGAACTGAAATATTTAAGTGTGATTAAAAAAAGTAAGAAATGTGTAAGCTGAAATGCGTTTTCACATTCCTTTATTGGAAGATTCATTGCTTTGAAATTCTTTAAGGTGACATTTCTGTTGTTACTATCAAACTGTAGATAATAAATGACTTGAACAATTTGTAAGAAAATCTGTAATGTTTCACTGTCAATGCCAACAGAGTGTCAAAGTCTGGCTTTTTGTTTTTGTCTTTGCACAGATTCTTCAGACTCCATCCGTGATAATGTTCAAGTCACAGTTACTGCATTTGAACCCACTCCGAAAATGTCCACCTACATATTAGCATTTGTCGTCTGTGAATTTGGCTACATTCAGTCAAACGACAGCAATTTGTTGGTGAGAATAAATGTCCTTGTTCTTGATGTTCATTTAAATATTCAGGGATAACCTCACGCTACTTAATTTGTGCACAAAATTGGCCTTAAGACAGCCAACCCACACCATTTCACCTAATTTGATTGTAATTTTCTTTACAGATTCGAATATGGGCTCGAAAAAAAGCCTTAAATGATGGGCAGGGCAATTATGCTCTTAATGTTACAGGACCGATCCTTCAGTTCTATGAGAGATACTACAACGCAACTTACCCGCTCTCTAAATCAGGTAGGTTACATGTAAAATAAATATTTTGTTACAAAGTAGTTGTGGGATGGAAATTTGTCTTCTTAAGTGCCTTTGGAACAATGGAGTAAAATAAAGAAGATGGTGTATTTATACACCATCTTAGCATCCTTAAATATATGGACGCTAAGGCTAAAACTGAGGGCAGAGGTGTAGAAACCTTTCAGAATACTAACAGCCCAGCAAGATGAAGCTTTCATTTATATCTAAATAACCTTTTACAAATTAGTGTCCATCCAGTGAAGTTTGAATGCTCTGTGAGATCCTGAGTGAAATCAGCTTAAGCAAGAGTTAATTGACAAAATAAGAATGCTAATGCTATGGATAACCAAAACTCAAACTAAAAACAAGACGATGCTGAATGATTATGAGAGCAAAAATCTTTTTCTGTTTTTATTATTATATATTTCCTTAGTTATTCACTGTCATCTTGTGTGACATCTCCTCTAGTCAGGATGAAGCAAAACAAACCTATACTATGTGAAATGCTGTCTGCTTGGTTTTATAAAACAGTTTCCCTTGGTCTCTGTAGATCAGATCGCTCTTCCTGATTTCAATGCTGGAGCCATGGAAAACTGGGGTCTGGTGACATACCGGGAAACAGCCCTGCTCTATGACTCCAACCTTTCCTCCACAGGAAACAAAGAGAGGGTCGCAACTGTCATCTCTCATGAGCTCGCTCACATGGTATGCCATTCTTTTCTTCACAAACACCTTACTAACATGTCAGAGGTGTTGAGTATCTCAAGTACAGAAGGATTTTTCTGTTAAATCCGCTTCCTCTTTTTTCAAGTGGCTTTTAGGTTAGACCTATACCAGGCCTGTGTTGACCAGAATCAATCTATTAAGTCATTTTTGCTTTAAAGTGCTAACTGAGATTTCATCATGACAAAATATTTGATTTTATTTTTTTTTTCCTAGTGGTTTGGAAACTTGGTGACTTTGCAGTGGTGGAATGACCTGTGGCTAAATGAAGGCTTTGCTTCATACGTGGAATACCTTGGAGTTGATTTCGTTGAACCCACCTGGAACATCGTAAGATTAAAAACAATGAAAAGCTCTCAAAGCCTTCCCAGTGAATATGGCTGCAGAAAGTTTTGTCCTGACTCCTTTCTGCTTCAATCCAGAAAGACTACATCATTCTGTACGATGTTCAGAAAGTGTTTGCCATAGACGCCCTGGCCTCTTCTCACCCATTGTCCCGCAAAGAAGAGGAGGTTAATACGCCTGCCGAGATTAGTGAGATGTTCAACACCATCTCTTACAACAAGGTTGGATTTTTTTTAGGAAGTGGCAGCATTTACATACTTGCTTAGAAGAATGAAAGTTGTGATAATCACAGTCAGGGATTTATGTAGCTGTCCCTACATGATCTTGGCCCTGTAATTTGAGGCACTAATCCAACACAGTGTGTTTCGCCATTGTTCTGAATCAACAGTGTTTTCTTCATATGAAGTTCAAACTTCTTGAATTCTTGTGGTTTAGAAGTTTGTTCTTTTCAGGGTGCAGCGGTGCTTAGGATGCTGTCAGAGTTTCTCAGCGAGCCTGTGTTTGCCAAAGGACTCAGTGTGGGTAACAACAACACCAAGAAACATTATTTCCATCTTCTTTGTGGTTCGATATCCTGCTAAATTCAATTTAAAAACAAAAGTGTTCATTTTATTTATTTTTATGAAGTTGCAACAACATTTGAAAGTGTGTATGTGCTTTGACTAATACTTTCCAGAAACACCTTTTTTGGTTTAATATTAACATCCAGTCATTTTAAGTTGATCTTCTATAATTTCCAGTGAATTTAATTAACCTGACATAGTTCACATAGTTTTTTAAAAGACACTGATCCCACCATTTCACTGGTGCTGTCACTTGTGAGTTTTTTTTTTTTTTTTTGCATAGGGGTGATTGGAGGTTATTTATTTGGCAGGTTTAGGACACACACACACACACACACAAAAACAAAGGTTGAACAAGATTTTTCTTTCACATTGTCATGGACATGTTTGTCATAATGATTTATTAAATGCTTTACATGTTATTTCTTCCTGTTTTGTTTTCCTTATAGTCTTACCTCAATGAATTTGCCTATAGCAACACAGTACATACAGATCTGTGGGGTCATCTCCAACAGGTTTGTCAAAGTTCAAAGCTGACAGATGTGCTGTGCTTAATTTCATTTGGGTATCCAGAAAAAAATATAAAATACTTTTCTTCTTTTTTTCCCCCTTTTTTTCCTCCAGGCAGTTGCTGACACACCAGATTTGCATATTCCCTGCTCTGTACGTGACATTATGAACCGCTGGACTCTCCAAATGGGCTTCCCAGTGGTCACCATTAACACCAGAACAGGAGGAATCAGCCAGAAACACTTTTTGTTGGATCCAGATTCGAAAGTGGACAGGCCGTCCCAGTTCAAGTACAAATGAGTTTTCCTTTATTATTCTTCTTCAATTTGATAATGAACAATAAATTGGAGTTATTGAAGATGGCACACAAAATGAATAGCTTAAATCCTGGGCTGCTGCAACCTACACTGTTAACTTAGGTTAGTTAGAGTTACTTACAGCTACTAAAACCCAGAATTAAAGTTAGGAGAAAATGTAAAAGTTACACAAGACCAATAAAAAGAAAAAAAAATATTACAGAAAACTTGACCTGTTAACAAGGTTGTCCATGTTTTTTCCGGACTTTGTAAATTACACTTAATACTGGGCTCCTTGTATCAATGCAATGTGACATGGAGGCAATCAGCTTGTCGCTTTACTGAGATATAAAGGAAACTTGCTGTAAACCATGACAATGAAAGAAACTTCCTTTATAATTTTTTTTTTTTAATTCAACAATTGAATTTGTGCTAATGCTGGAGTCATGAGATTTCCCAGAAGTTAATGATTTGGATCAGGTTCAAAAGCCGCCACTTTCTAAATCTGAAAGTTGTACTTTGTTAGTCCCAGTGGGTAATTTATTTGTAGCCTTTCAGTCCTGCGATTACCATTTGTGTCTGGGCTGAAACTGTAACTTTTAAGGCTTTTTTCTTGAAATTACATATTCGGTAGCAGAGCTAATGAGAGCGATCTAAATGCAGCCACTATGCTATATTTTTTACACTGTTAAAGAGAAATAACATTCTAGCACAACACAAAACAGTCTGGATAAATTACACATCAAACCACTCTTCATAATTTACATTATGCATTTCATGATATCGTAAAAAAATAAATAAGACGTAAAGGTAAATAAATAAATAAATAAATAAATAAAGAATTCAATCTATTTAGAATTAGGGCTCAACCTGCATGATTTACAGAAGTAACCTTTGGAGCCAATAATGCAAAGTGAGTTTTCTTTCGAGATTCTGTAAGATTTAAAGAAACTTAGGCTTGAAATATTTCACTCCATGTATGATATACATGTAGAGTGAAATATGTTTTAAATTCATTAAAATACAACTGCAGGTCTCCAAATATCATTTTTATAGGAATCCTGAAAAACATTTTATTATCAGAGTTAGACATAGTAAATGCAACAAGCTGAATATTGTTTAGAAATATTAATAAACATATTGACATTAAGATTGTATCTTTTTATTTTTCTGTTTAGTTATACATGGTTTGTTCCAATAAAATGGATGAAAAATGGAGTGGATCAGCAACAATACTGGCTTCTGAATAAAACAGGTACGTTCACAGCGACATGCGCAGCAATGTCAGAAGTGTGAGAGCTCTGGAACAACATGTTTGACTTTTAACTCAGGGGTGAAACTAAATGCATGTTAATGTTCCTTAATACAATGCAAATCCTCCAAGACACCCATGCTCAGATGAGAGTTTCTGGACAGGAATGGGTACTAGCAAACACAAACGTGTCTGGCTACTTCAGGATTAACTATGATGCTGACAACTGGGATCGTCTCCTCTCTCAGCTTGACACCAATCACCAGGTAGGCAATGTACTATTTTCACTGACATTATTCTGTGTACACTAACGGGTCGGATAAACTGGTGTCTGCATCAAAATGCAAACCTCTCCATGAGTTTTATTAAAGTAAAGCCTCTTCACGTATTTGCATTGGCTTCTTTTCTTCTGTCAGGCTTTATCTGTCATGAACCGAGCTCAGATCATCGATGATGCATTTAATCTGGCAAGGTGAAAAAAAAAGTCATGAAAAAAATTCCACAATGTTTTTTTTTTTTTTTTTTTCAAGCATATAAAATACTTCTTTCTTTCATTTAGGGCAAAACTGATCCCCACGACATTGGCTCTGAGAACTACTCAATACCTGTCAAAAGAGAGAGACTATATCCCCTGGGCGTCAGCCCTGAGAAACCTTCGGTACTATATCCTCATGTTTGATCGCACCGAAGTCTACGGACCTTTGCAGGTTGATTTTATTTTGTGCTAAAAAGGACAAGCTCTTAGAGATAAAATGAAATTTCTAACCCCAAATATTCATTGTTACATTTCTGTTTTAGGCATACCTCAAGAAACAAATCGAACCACTTTTTGAATACTTTGAAACAGTCACAACAAACTGGACCAAAACACCAATAGAACACTCAGACCAGTAAGCAATAAGCGTGCACATAACATCTCTGACAGATACATTTTAACTTGAACTCCTCATAGTTTTAGATGCTTCTTTTCAGATATAATCAGATCAATGCTGTTTGGATGGCGTGTAGTATGGGTGTGGAGTCCTGCAGGAAACAAGTCAGCAGCTGGTTTAGACTGTGGATGGGCAACCCAGATCACAACCCGTGAGTATGAAGGAAATCGTATCTGTTTGTGCTTAAAAACATCCTATTTTTCCTCACAGAAATTACTGTGGAGAGCGTGTTTACCTAAGTAATGACCTTCACCTTCATTGACTATATTTCTCCAGTTCACCTCATAATGTACTTCCTAGATTTTTAGGTCCCAAATGAGGGATTTAACGAGTACGAAGGAATGTGTTGTTTGAATGCCCGCCAATAAAGTTATCTCATATGAATGTTTCTTTTGTGGTTCTAAAATTCATAAATATCTCGTTAGTTTATTTAACATAGACTGGGAACCTGTCCAGCAATTTGAAGGAATGATTACATGTTTAAATCTTTGACTGTAAAATCACCTCCAGTCACAAAAATATATATTTTATGTCTGTCTCCAGTTTAAGAAACCTTTAAAAAAATAAAATAAAAAAAAGTCTGTTATTTGTGGTGTAACGTCCAGTGATGATTAGTCAATCATCACTGACTGACTAATTAGTCCCTGTGGTGTCTCCTCTTCTCTCAGACAGTCTCTTGGTGAGTTGTGACTCTGAGTCAGTATGAAATGCAATAAATGTTTTTTTTTTCTACTTCTTTCATTTGAATTTTATGGGAAATTCCTGCAAAGATATTTTTGTGTGGTTTTGTTTTCCGCCATATCTTGGATACACGTTGTACGTCACTTTGTATTTCTAAATACTTTCACCATCATATCCAAATTGGTTCCAAATGCATAGTCAGAAGCCACCAAGACGACAGAAACACCTTTGTTAAAAGCAAACACCCTTCTGGTCTGATTAACCTTCTGACCGAAGTAACAGCTGTTTGTGCCAGTATTTCCCCCGCCAGCCAAACCTCGAGGCAGGACTGTGGGAACTGCATGAGCAAAAGGGCTCAGTAAGATTTGTGAGTGAGACAACAGACCAATTTAGGAACGCCATTTAGTAGCAGTTCTGGTGTTGAAATTTGTCGAGTAAAGTAGTTAAGAGAATTCCAGCTCCTTTTGTCTTCTTTCTTCTCTCAAATTGACATAGAGATTAAAATCCAAATTAGGCAGCAGCACTTATTTCTATAGGCTCTTGGGAGCTGGATAAACTCAGCTTAGATAAGAATCTTTTGAATTTTCTGTTTATAAAACTTTCCCTGTTTAGATATTGTGTATACAGTAGAAATGTTGCAGTCTCCTTGTACCTCAGATTTGGCTTTTTTTTTGAGGGAGGTGGAGTGGAGACATGACGGTCAGGATTCAAACAGGCTACGTCACTTAGTATGAGGCATCCGCTCTATCTGTACTCCTCACAATGCCCCCTATTTCTTTTTGCTTACTTAAATAATTGGTGCTTAAATCTTCTTGTGATCATTGATAAGATACATATTCAATTATGTTGATTACCAGTACCCTTTGATTCATTATATTTTACTGACATACTTATTTTAGTGTTCTAGCTATTATTAACCCTGAAACATGCAAAGAACTCTCTCTGCTTTTTTGAATTTTTGTTTGTGATAGAAATTGTTAGACATGCAGAAAGATAATTCATTCTTCTGATCTCTTATTCATTCTACTGACCAGGATTCCTTCCGACTTGAAAGCCACAGTTTACTGCAGCGCTATTGGCTTTGGTGGTGCTGAAGAATGGGACTTTGCCTGGAAGATGTTTCAGAACGCGTCTCTGGCATCGGAAGCTTCCAGACTCAGGTCGGCTCTGGCCTGCACCAAAACACCGTGGCTCTTGAACAGGTGGGTGCTGCTTTTGCATCCTGTGCTTTCCCAGCAGCAATATCATGGCTAGCTGCTTATTAAAGACGTTAAAGTGTTTAATCACAAAGTTAAATTCAATTTCACTTATTTCCTCCCAGTTTTTTTTCACCATTAATCTTACGTTTCTAGGGGCTATGGTCCCAGTTGCTTCTGTGGAGTAGGTGGAAGTTTTTATAAATGAATAATTCGGAGCTGATTTTGCAAATACTCTTTCAATTAGAAATATTTTCATGTGTAACTTAGTAGGATCTTTAAGAATTTGATAAATAAAATAAAAATCTGATGTTTAATCGACATTATGTCAAAACAACAAATAGAAATTTGCTAAATGATCCAGTTTGATGTATGGTGATCTGTTATGAAAAGTGTTTATTTACTTACTAATTATTTAGAACATTTAGACAAACTTTAGCAAATTTGCAGTGAGTTTAATCATCAATATACTTCAAGTATACTTGAAGATCACCATATACGTTGAAGGCCATTATTTTCACATTAGATACATTTTCTGTTAGTATAATGGCCTAAAAATCTAAATACATCTTAAATGCATTCATTGGATTGGTCAGTAGAGAGCAGCTGGTGAGAACTGTTGATGTATCTTCTTCTTCCTGAAGGGGCGTGTCATCTGTCAGCGGAATATGTCAACAGCTTCTGTTCCTGAGTGAAGTTCAAATACGGAAGGGTAGCTCAGGAGATAAGATCAAGCAAGACGTGATTTGCAAATGATCTTAACCATTATCATCGCTTAAAAGCTACAGACATCATTCAGTTTTAGATATGATGACAAAGCTGCAAATTTGAGTGAGATTGCATGAAACCCTAGACCAGTGGTTCCCAAACTTTTTCTTCCCCTAGGGGGCGCGCCCCACAGTTTGGGAACCTCTGCCCTAGACCAAGATGAGTGTTAGCAGTAGCTCTCAAAGTCTCTGGCAAAAGGGTTCGAGATGTAATTATTGTTGTTTTTTTCTTCCTGCTGGAAGTAACCATCCAAATTCTGCCTCCTAATTTTTTATACTTCTTCTATTTGGTGACTCTGTTTCGAGGCAGGTATCTGGAATATACCCTCGATCCGAACAAGATACGCAAGCAAGATGTCACCTCCACCATCCAGTCCATCGCAAATAATGTCATAGGAATGCCACTGGCTTGGAACTTTGTCAGAGCAAAATGGAGTTACATCTTCCAACAGTAAGAGGACGCTTCAATAAAAACAAAAAGCACATTACAGCATCACAGTCCAGAGGTTTTTGGGGAAGATTTCATGTGATTTATAAATACAAAGTAGTGCATAAATGTGAAG
This sequence comes from Poecilia latipinna, assembly GCF_001443285.1. NCBI lineage: Eukaryota > Metazoa > Chordata > Actinopteri > Cyprinodontiformes > Poeciliidae > Poecilia > Poecilia latipinna. Next base: position 352,044 of record NW_015112983.1, read on the forward strand.
ACAAAGAAAGGGGATACATGGTTTCAAATTCAACCCACTTTTAATCTAATACCGCTGAATAAAATTTGTTTAGATTAAACTTTTTACTTATGTTAGATAGCCAAGTCCAGAGCTGAATCCAGATGAGAATTTATGATCAAATATCTCTCCCTCCTGTCAGAGTGAGCGTGGCAAAAAAGAACAAACTAGTACTTCAGGCAAATCTGGTAAAGACAAACCCCTAAAAACTTGCAGCAAAAGAATGCTGAAGCTTTCTGAGGAAAAAAAACAAAAACAGAATGTCTCTTTAAAATCACACACTGGTTTTAACTGACTCGTGTTGCCGAGAAAAACAAGTTTTCTGCAGATATAATCATACCTTCTTTCAACAGTTATTCACAATCACGTCATAATATACCAGAATCCTATTTCTAGTGCACATTATTTTTGAGCTGGTTTTGGGATATTACACAAGTCACACATCTACTAGTTCATTTTTGTGTGTGTGCAATTTTAGCTCTTTGGTTCAATGCTATTTTTTGTCGAAGGTACGGAAGAGGATCTTTTTCCTTCTCTAATCTCATCAGTGGAATCACACTGAGGTTTTCCACAGAATTTGAGTTGCAGGAGGTATGCAGCCCACACAGCCACAAGCACACTAAACTACACCCGGGATTTTCCTGAGGCTATTTAAAGGAAAATAAATGCAATATATGCAGAGGTTCAGCTGTTTGTTTTCTTCTTCTTCTTCTCTCTCCCAGCTGAAGAAATTCAAAGAAGAGAACCTCCATGTTGGTTTTGGCTCAGCTACCATGGCACTTGAGCAAGCCATCGAAAAGACGACAGCCAACATAAAATGGGTGACAGAAAATAAAGCTGACGTGCTCAGTTGGTTTACTGAGCAGACTGTGAAATGAAATTTCAGATGACATGCAGCTTTTGTATTTTCTGGGATTTATAATTGAGAAAAACAGTAATGTAAATGAAAAATACAGCAAAATCTGCACAAAGACGTTCAGTTGTGATGCATTAATAGCGTCAGAAGCAGAAACAGTCTTCACTTTTTTTTATGATATCCTCACACTATATTTTAAAGATAATGATGTATGCAGAGTGTGATTTACTCTATATTCAATAAAGACGACACACTGATCTGGTATGAGGCAGAAGCTAAGATCATTAACTATGACTGATTTAATGCAGATTCTGATAAGTGTCATGCAAACTTCACACTGTGAATCAAATTTGTTTCCTTAAAATATCACCATTAAATAAATTAATAAAAAAACAACTTTCTTGCTTTCTGTGTTTGAGTACTGATCTAAAACATTTCACAACTAGATACTGTTGTAAAGCTTAACAATAAAGAAAATGGCATAAAAAATATATCCCAAAAAGTCTTTGTAGCATCAGTTGTACCTAAAGGCTTAAAATGTTCAAACATATAGATTATATCAGTATCAATATTCTAGATTATACAAAGAACTGTTTAAATTTTCAGGGAACACCATCTGATGTGCAGTCAGCTGTCGACACATCCACATTATAACAGATTAAAGTAATAGTTGTGTTATTTGTGTGGTGCACAATTAATCAAACAGGTACAACATGAAGGAGAAATTAACAGTTGTATGGTGAGTATGTGGCAGAACCTCAAATCAAATTCTGCTTAAGGGCCCCATAAATCTTTGGGTGAGCTCTGTCTGCAGGCTGAAACCTGCTGCCAGAGGAGATATGTTATTTTGTCTATGCAGTGCTTTGCAAAACCAGACTTTTTTTTAATGATAAACTGATGTAAAGTTGTGCTTAAGCGTGATCTGATCTCAGTATAACTATAGTTGTTCTATGAAGAACTGTTTAAGTTGTAGATGGTTGATAGAAAACCTTAATGAACACATAAGACAGGTCAGAGATACATTAAATAAAGGCTAAGTTGTGAAATAAAGTACTGTGTTTGTACTTTTCATCTTCATCTTTCTTGCTGTAAGACTTGTCTTCATCCAGGCTCTTCCTGATTGCCTTCACTTTCTGCTCCTCTTCCTCTTTTTTTACGTAATATATAGATATTACCTTTATAGATAAATGGATATATTTTGTCTTGTTTTAAAAGAAGATACATATAAATATGTGTGAATGTGTTTTGTCTTTCAAAACTTCTAAACATGCATTGTGTTTTTCACTCTGCATAGGGAAACACAATGCAGCCAGCAATTTTACTATACAAATAAAACTAACAAACAGAAAAAAATCACCTTAAATTTGAGCAAAGAAACTCAGTAAACTGTTTTATTGAAACAACACTGGTGTTATGAGAGCCTTCAGAGATATTTTGCATGAAAATAAAATTAAATAAAAATAACCACTATATTTTTAATTTGCAACCAAACGTTGTTTATGGTGATATAATGAGATGAAACTCTGCTAACCAGTTTCTCCATAGTTCCTTATTAAGCTGAGTGAGGGATGTTTCAGGGGGGACAGGACTTCACAGCAGGGGGGATGGCTGTGTGAGGATTCTCTCTCTGAGGCCAGATTATGCTGCAGTAAAATAACGCTCTAGTAGAGGAAGTCTTAAAAAAAACATCTCAATTTTATATTTTCTCCAAAACTTTTTAGCTATGTTACTTCATTGGTTTCACCAGATACTCAATAACTTAAAGCTCAATAAAACTTATTCCAGATTCTTCTAATAGTACAAACACTAGAATTACTACTAGATGCTTTAAGGTGCTTCTAAGAGTTAGTAAAATAGATTTACAGCTAATTCATGAGTTTTAAGAGAAATCTTGTTTAAACTTTACCACATATGGAAACATAGTTTTCCATGAACATGATCAGAAAGACGTCACATCCAGTTACACCACTTCCCACATTGACACATGCTGTTATGTCACTTCCCACATTGACACATGCTATTATGTCACTTCCCACATTGACACATGCTGTTATGTCACTTCCCACATAGACACATGCTGTTATGTCACTTCCCACATTGACACATGCTGTTATGTCACTTCCCACATTGACACATGCTATTATGTCACTTCCCACATAGACACATGCTGTTATGTCACTTCCCACATAGACACATGCTGTTATGTCACTTCCTTGTGGCAGGAGGGGGCGTGATTACTCCATATTTGGAGTGGGACTTTCACGCCCATCCCAACCCCACCCCATGTTAAAAAGGGTGGGGTTTTGAGGGAAGGATTAGCATCATGGTACCTGTCTTGTCTTGATTTATGGGTGTGTCATCTGTCAAATTTGAATTTTACAAAAGGATGCCCTGTAAGTTTTTTTTTTCCATGCCTGTAATGACATTTTCATCGTCCCCCACCAAATTATACATTCTTCCCTCACAAAGGGAGATCTTTTGGCTCTGTAAGTGGCATACTGCTGTGACAGATACAATCTAATCAACAAGAGTGTTCCGTTAGTATTTTAACACACCTGGCTTACTTTTCTTCATCTGAATGATCTTTATAAGCTCAGATTCTTCTCTGATGTCTCTTTTGAGAAAATTAACTTCTGTGGCAGTGCGATATTTCATTAATAAACCAAAATATAACCTATGTAGTTGGTTAGAGATCACAATCAGAGTCATCTGAAGTTGAGGTATTTCTTATCTGTGTTCCGTCGCAGAAATACATAAACCTATGCTATTCTGGAAAAAGCTCAGCATCTGTTCTGGTTTAAAACAAATGATGGATGGCCTACTGAGGAAACCTCCCTTGTTTTTACTTGTCTGAAATGCTCGGCGTAGCACAGTTCAAGGTGATGACATGGGCTGATAACAAACGTTGCTCAACGGGCATGATAATGAGATACTCGAGCAAGAGTCTTTTTTTGATTGGAGTAATAAGCTAATGAGGTGTAGAGAGACATCCTGACATTTAAAAGTTCTCTAGACTATTAAAAAGGAGGCTGATAAGTCATTGAAACCGGTTACTACAGTCATAACCATGTTGAAGTTATTATTATTGGGGTTCAGCCATGTTGGATCTTCTCCAGTAAAAATTACAAACACCTGAGGATATGGGAGTGAAACTGGAGACACAGCTACATCAATCCAAGCATCATTGTATTCTCTCCTCATTGTTTCAGTTTGATATGAATCATCAGAAGAAGACAAGTGAAAAAAAAGTACAAAATCACATGTGTTTACACTTGAACAAAAACCTTCCTGTGTGAGGTGTTGAGGTTTTCTGTTACATTAATGTATTCCAGAAAGTACGGTATCACTTGAATTCACTCCAAGCATCACATTTTCCTGAAAGGGGGCGCGTTTATGGCTAGACTTTGTATAATAAAACATTATAAGAAATTTATATTTGTTAGAATTAAATAGAGTCCCACCTTTGTGATGAAAAGATGCCAGTATCATCAATGCCTTCAACACAGAAAATCTTCTAGGCACAGTTAGAGTGTAAGGAAGTAAACTAGCACCTTTCACAAGTCAAAAACCCCCAAAGTGCTTCACAATAATAACAAGCATGAAAAAACACAGAGATGCATGTGATAACATGCATTGAAAAATGTCAATAGACGTGATGGAACAAGTTCCAAAATGAGTGCCAGTAAATGTTTTGTCCGTGTTCAATTATGGGGAAAAGTTTCCCCATATGGCACTGACAGGCAGAGCACTTCTAAGGACTTTGTAAGGTAAGTTAGAAAAGTGGCTGAATCCACTGAGAAAAGCCTTAAATTGAGAAATGACGCAATAGTTTAGTTTCCTGTTGCTTTATATGTCTTTCCGCGCACATAATTCAGGTACTCTTTCAGACAGGACACTGTCGTTTTTTTTAACTCTCACCATGCGCTCACACGGAAATCCGCTTTGAGGATTATGTCAGAAGGGTTGCTTTGCTGTGACAGGAGGAACCAGCATTTTACCTTAAAAAAAAAGTCTATCTCTTTCAAGCTGCCAATGAGAGTTAATTACTGCTTTTGCATTCCTCTGTGATTACATAGATTTTTCTTCTGGGAGTTGAACATCCCTTTGGAAAGAGCAAAAATCAAAACAGATTCATCTGAGAAGCAAAGATGATGTTCATCCTTCCAGTGAAAACCTTTTCAGTTTTTCCTGTGTTTCAAATTCACCTTGCTTATTAAGACAAAAAATACAATAGTAAACTTCAAAAAATACTTTTATTGGCTTTGCTCTTTGCATTATTTTGGCACCTAAAATTATTTTATCCTACCTCTGTAAAATTTGATGTTGTTGCATTTAATTACACAGGTGTAATTCTAATTGCCCTAAAAAACAATTTAAGATAATCAACTAAAATCAAGCATCTCTCAGGCTTTACTTGTTAATCATCTGTGAATCTCTTAGACTCTGAAGTGATCATAATTAAATGTTGAAGTATAAACTCGGTGCCTCTTCATAAGTTACAAAATCTGCATTCACTCTAACGTGATCATTTGTAATAGATTTTTTAATGTTAGTAGGGGAAAAGTTCCTGCATAGTAGTTAACACTTCCACTCTAGGGCTTGGTTTTAAAAACTCAGTGCAGCATTACAGTTTCACTGAAAATGGACTCCATCTAAATGGAGCAACTTTGTGGTTGATCCTCCAGGAAGAGTTACCCTCTCAGTGCCTGCAAACATTAAAGAATCTGATCGGTCCCATTTTGTGAGCTCCACAGCTGAAACAAAATGCATACATAGTAATATATATTTTTAAATTTAGTCCAACATCGCGCCATGCAAATATTTTATTTGACAACCAGAGTTAAGAATGTACCACCATTCACCTTCTGTGTTTAGGCTTAGAAGCTTCCTTGCTCACAACTTTAGAATTAGCGCTATCAACTTTGGCATGATCTAATTTGCTGATATAAACTTTAATTATTTCTTCTACACAGAAATTTTATTAGTCACATGTTTTATGAGCTTTGCAAAGTTTCAGTTGATCTTTTATGTTCATTCATGAAAGGTCCGATATGAACATGTTAGCCTAACTGTTTTTCCAGATGACGGCAGATTCTTTGTGCGTGATTTCCCATCAAAATTCATCTGTTAACATAAAGAAATACATATAAAATATTAAAAAAATATAGCCACCTTCTATCCCATGGAACTTATGTTTACTAATGATTAGTCGCCTATTTATTTCACTTAACTAACAGGTGGTAAGAAGGAATAGTTGTTATTATTAGCAAAATAGTAACACTCCATCATTCATGTTGCATTTTGCATTTGAGCCAGATTTCAGTCGTTTAGCACTCCCAGTGGAGAGACTGCATGAAAAAGTCTTTACTGACAGCAAAAAAAAACAAAAAAACAAAACAAAACAAAAAAAGTTATTTCCAGGAATAAGGCGTAACTCTTGGATTGTTTCACAGAGAACATACTAAGGCAGTCAATCCAGTCTCTATGGGCGTATCATTGCTCAGTGTATGACTGAATAAAGCAGGGCCTCAGGGAGAACACCTACAGTTCATTCACACTTAATATCTATTAATGATAGACTGTTTATTTATGTGCCTGGAAGTGAAACAATCCCACATTAACCAAATTTTGCTGACAGAAATAAACTCCCTCTCTCTCTCTCTCTGCAGCCAGCAGAGTTGCATATTTTGAGTTTGCTCCATGTTGGTTTGTTGAAAAAATGTGATAGAAAAGTAGCAAACAACATCCTTCATTTTTCTTGAAGGTTATAGAAAACATGCAATTAAGCTGACATGAGTAAAACAGAAAGATAATCAAAAATATAAAGCCACTTTGGAAACCATAAGAATAATCTATGAAATTAAAAATATCCTGCCAGATCCTGATTGTTGAACCCAATCTTTATGAGCTTGAATGATTCTACAAGTATATGAGTATTCCAGATTAATGAATTATCTTCTCTTCTATTCCCGACATTTAGTCATTTTACAACCACAAACTTCAGTAAAAGTCATAAAGTAACAAAAAGTAGTTTCCTGGGTTTCACGTTGTATAAAAATCTCTTCAGATTGTCTTTTGATTGTGATGATAGTTGTGCAGCTCCAGGTGGCAGCATGCTGGAGTCGCTCGGTTATATTCTTTCTGATTTATTCACTAAAAAATATTTCAGTCTTCTTTTTTTCTATTAGAGGCATGTTTTTTTTTGATGATTATTAGATCTGATTTACATTCAGGCAGTTATGATGCGTAACTATAACACCAGCTGGAGCACATGATTAGCATCTCAAGGGTACAAAAAGTACTTGAACCCCAAATCCAAGAGGAGTTAAGAGGGAGGTTTTGTGACTGCAGAGCAGCCCCAAAAAAAAAAAAAGATAGAAAAGGGAAGTTCAAACCATCCCTTCCATCAATCACAATTGGCAAGGATCAAATCGCTGACTCTAACGTCTCTTAGATTAGCTTTCTAACCATGTGGCCAGACAGAGATTTAATGAGGAGCGGCAAGAGCAAAAGAGGCAGAGTAGCAGAACTTGCCAGCATCTACTGGTGTCTTCCAGGACACCATCGTCTCTGCTGCTCAAACATTGAGCTGGTATGTTATGACCAGTCACGAGACTGTCATGCAGAGACTGAGGCCTCTTCAGATTTCTTTCAAGGCTGACCGGAGATCCTTCTTACCCACAGCCTCACCATGTTATGTTGTGATCCAGCGTATATAGAGAGTGTTTCCACCTCCAGCTGGACTCTCTTTCACTGGGCAGGTGGGGTTAAACCCAAATGGATAATGATTTTCAATGATAGGCAGCTTTCGCAGTGCCTTATCACCCAGAGAATCAAGGCAATTGAAAGCAGCAGCATTAATAGACTGACTGTTGGAGCCTTTTCATACACTGAATTTGTTTTGTACACATCTCTCTTTCAAAATGAGATTAAAGCTGAGTGACAAAAAACATAAAAGTTTAGACTCTTTTAACTTGATTTTACTATCCTCTGTGATGCCGCTCCAGCCCTCTTAACGATTAAACAGCCACATCTAGGCACACCGGAAACATAAAAGCTGTGTTCATACATACCAGGACAGACAGAGATCTGCTGCAAATGATCCACCACAGAACTCACGATGGAGCATAAACAGGAATTTAACCAGTGCATCTTTATAGTCCAGCTTTTAAAACTTTATTTACCACTATCTTAAGCCTCTGTTCGGGAAGTTTACAGTCCGGACAGGACTTTACTCTTATCATTAGAACATTTCGAATCTCAATGTTTTTGCACTTTCAGCAGAGTCTCCTGCCCACGGTATCAATGATTAACTCTTTTGGGTTGGATTCTAAAAGGCAGGACATAAATAGAGTAACTGTCATCCTTCTGTGTTGTTCCTCATCTGTGCTGGAGACATGGCGGGTGGATTCTACATCAGCAAAACGGTGGCAGCAGTCTGTCTGGTTGGAGCTGCTGGAGCTTTAGCAGTCATCATTGGCCTCTCAGTGTTGTATGCTCAGGAGAAGTCGAAGAATGTTGAGTTACTTCCAACCACTGCTGGACCCAGTACAACCACACCATCTGGACCCAAAGAGCCCTGGGACTACTACAGACTTCCGAAAACCCTCTCTCCTGTCCGCTATAACATCACCTTGCGGCCGCGGCTGACGCCCAACACTGATGGTCTGTACGTCTTCACCGGACACTCCCAGGTTCTTTTCAGATGTGTGATCGAGACTGATCTCATCCTCATCCACGCCAACAAGCTGGACTTTACTAAGTTTGATGGATTTCTTGCCAAACTGTCCATGGATGGAGATACAGCACCCACCCTGAAAAAAACCTGGCTGGAGGCTCCCACCCAGTACCTGGTGATTCAGCTCAACGAGCCGCTGCAGCCCGGCAAATTTTACAAGCTCTACACAGAGTTTGTTGGAGAGTTGTCAGATGACTTGGGAGGCTTCTACAGGAGCGAATACTTTGAAGACAACGTGAAAAAGTAGGAGGTTTTATGATTTTCCTTTTACTTGGTCAGATTTAAGACTCAGTGCTTTAAAAGAGATTTTCGGACAAATGCATTTAAGCGTAGCATTATGTGTCACAACAGGTTTGATGCAACTGAAGTCATATTATTTTCTTTTAAGTCAATATGTTGACTGTGCTGGGATTTACAATGGTGGGTGTCGAATAGATACAAGTACGTCTTCATAAATTAGGGTATCCTTAAAAATGTTTATTTATGTACTATTTAGGCCTTTATTTCTATTAACGTGGATAGCTAACACAGCTAAGAGTTCAGCTTGTGACTGGTAAGGTGTTAAAGAAGTCAGATTGCTCCATTAGCAGCCTCCAGTTAGTCTACCCTGTTGGGTCTATCTATCGCTCATCTTCCTGTTGACAGTACTTCCTTCTGAGGTTTAGATGAAGCAAGTTGTCCAGTTAAACCAGGTATTAGTGCTTTAGGTAGTTTGGGCAGGTGCCAAGTCCAGCTGGAAAAGGGAAGCAGCATCTCCATGAAACTTGAAGCATAAGGATACCTGAGGTGGTCTAAAGCTGGCTGCAGCTTCAGTCCAGTCCTTGTAAATTTCCTCCAAATTTGGATTCAGCACTCTGTCAACAGCCTGTCTCTTTCCCATTTACCTTTTACGGCTTTCACTTCTTCTGGAGGGTGTCAGTGACTGTTGACCACGTAGCTGTCAGGTCAGCAGTCTTGTATTAGTCACTTCTGTATTAAACATCCTTCTCTTTTTGGTCTTACATAACATTCTATTTTTTTTACTGAGAAACTGGATATTGGAGTTTCTATTTGCTGTAAGCCATAATCATCAAAATGGGCAGAAATGAATACTTGAAATACTCTTTTTGTAAAATCTCTACCAGTCTCATTTTTTGAATAAAATGAATGAAAATATTCTATTACTGATAGTTTAGTTGATTGAGATGCATCTGTATGTGTTTAGTAAAAACACAGGATAAACCTAGCTTAGCTGAACACCTTCACAGCTCTTCATGGACCATGTAAATACAATATAGTCAATAGTTAAACAGAAGTTACATATTCACATATGGCCATTTACATTTCCTTTCAGGTATGGAAAGACTGTGTTCTGTGTCCAAAGATACAAAAATAAGTTTTTTTATTTAATCATTTATTTGTTTTGTATACCTGCTCAACCCTGGATGGAGGGCGTGGTACCTTTCTCCAACCAATAATTCGGTTGGAGAAATGGAGTGCATACTGGTCAGTGCTTCCGAAAAAATGGGATTTCTTGCTGGATGGCAACAGCTTGAGGTATCATGTATTCTGGAAAGTGAGATGAAGATCCTTTACATGTCATTGAAATTTGCGTGAAAACGTGCACCTTGCTTTTTCTTCTTGATAATTTAAAGTGGTCATTCCAAGACGAAAAATCAGTAATCTACACTGGATACAACATCAACTACCTGGGGCTTAAACGTCTTAGGAAACCCTTAATTTGATGCAGTGCGCGCACAGATTCCTCAACGTATAATACACATTTAACAATTTAATGATCTTCAGGAAATTCCAAACAATGGAATTATGTATAAAATCTGTTTTATACACACATTTTGTTCAGCTGTATGTTCGATTAATGACTGGGTTTCCTGCTTTATCAGAATTGTAGCAACAACTCAAATGCAGCCAACAGATGCCAGAAAAGCTTTCCCCTGCTTCGATGAGCCAGCAATGAAAGCTGTCTTCCACATGACCTTGATTCATCCTCAGGGGACTGTGGCTTTGTCTAACTCCATCAACTACGGTAAGTCTGTGCCCATTTTATCTGGAAATGACTGTCTTTGTACATGTCATTAAGATAAATTAACTTGCTCTCTTCCTTTTGGTTCATTGTAGACAGCGACTTGCTTAACAACTACACCAATGTACTAACAGTCGGTTCCTGTTGTTACATGTGGAAACACATGATTGTGAACCTGCTGTTGTTTTTGATCCTTCATAGATCCTGTCAACATCACTGTGAATGGAGAGAGCTTAATTGAGACCAGCTTCGAACCTACTGAGATCATGTCAACATACTTGTTGGCTTTCGTTGTATGTGATTTTGCATACATTGGGACGAATCCGGATGCAGGTGTCTTGGTAATTATAAAAAAAGAAAAGAAAAAAAAACAACACAGCCAGAATCGTAAACATAACTATTCTAATATAATTCCTTGATTTTATTTAATGGGTGAAACTTATATATATGTATTGAAATCTCAACAGGCTTTGGCTTGTTAACATTAATGTTAATGAAGCTTGGTAACTTTCCTTTTAAATTTGTACAATGAAACGGTCTCTTATGAGCTCTGAAGGCGGAAAATAATGAGAAAAACATAATTAAGCTGGTATGTAAGTGAATTATTGCTAAAACAACATGGATGTAAAGCAATAAACATCAGTTAAATATTACACTCAGATCTCCTTTGAACCCTGATCTTTAATAAAACAGATTGATGCAGGATCATAACAATAACCAGGGCAGGACACCATGAAATAACACATTAAAAGAATTTTAATGCAGAATTGTTTATGTTAGGGCACATTTATCAAGCAGACAGTCAATGACACCCTCCACAAGGAGCGCTGGATCCAAGCGGATCAGTGGAAACTTGATCAGATGAGTGAAGAAGGATAGAAAAAGGTGCACAGGCAACAGTGATAACTGCAGCCTTGAAGAAATTGTGAAGCAGAGCCAGTCGAAATATTTTGAGGGTGATTATGAAGGTGTGGACTGCAGCTGGAGGAGTCAAACTTTCAAGAACCATCAACACAAAGATGCCCATAACATAAACTATAAGTGCTGTATTCTTTGTTAATGTTATCCTTGAACACGCAAAACATTAGTAGAAGCAAAATGATTGAACTTAATGAAATACAACGAGGGATACAGTTGTGCTGCCCTCTGCTGGACTCAAACATCAGATCACATCTTCAGCGTTTTGTGATGGTGCTGAAGTTCTGTTTTCCACCTGTCTTAGATCAGGATCTGGGCTCGCAGGAAGGCCATTGAAGAAGGCCAGGGGAACTATGCACTGGCGAAGACTGGACCCATATTGGCATTTTTTGAGAACTACTACAACTCTTCCTACCCTCTCAAAAAGTCAGGTAGAGGTCCAAAGAAACTACTCAATCTGCTTGCATTACCTGATTATGTTCCTATGGCTCAGATGTTTGCGAGGAATAAAACATGACCTGCTCTGAATTCTGTTATTGCTTTTAGACCAGATTGCTCTTCCTGACTTTAGCGCTGGAGCGATGGAGAACTGGGGTTTGATCACATACAGAGAGACAGCTCTCCTGTACAATCCTGGAGTGTCGTCTAATGGAGACAAAGAGTGGGTGGCAACTGTCATCTCTCATGAGCTAGCTCATATGGTAATGTATTGCTTGCCCTTTGTAAGCGAAATATATTAAACTGTATATGTATTTATTGTAGATTTCTCCTCTCAGTGGTTTGGGAACTTGGTGACCATGAGGTGGTGGAACGACTTGTGGCTCAATGAAGGGTTCGCCACCTATGTGTCTTATCTAGGGGCTGATTACGCTGAGCCTGACTGGAATATGGTGAGCTTGGGTGTTTCGATGAGAAAACTTGAAGGTCTTGAAGGGAAGAAATCTGTCTTGACATCTATTTGTTTCCTTCACAGAAAGATTTAATTGTTCTTAATGAAATTGTCGGTGTGATGAGGGTGGATGCCTCAGCTTACTCCCACCCCCTCTCTTCCAAAGAGGAGGAAGTCCTGAAACCAGATCAGATTAATCAACTGTTTGACTCCATCACATACAGCAAGGTAAACGATATCATCTCTGATCCAAACAGACTCTATCGCAGTGTTAATGTCACTGCGTTTTATGAAGATACAATGAGGACTCCATCATCACGGCTCTCCAACTAAAATCTTTGTTTTTTCATTGCAGGGTGCAGCAGTCCTCAGAATGCTCTCAGACTTTATTACAGAAACGGTCTTTTCTAAAGGACTTCACGTGAGTAGCGGCTATAAGAGATAAAAGCATTAATAATTTCAATATTGTGTTAATAATAACAGAGATCTATCTGCAGACATATTTAGAGGAGTTTGCGTATAACACCACATCCTACAAAGACCTCTGGAAGCACCTGCAAATGGTAAGACATCAATATGTGTCTGCACAACTTTCTTGGAAATAAAGCTTTGACTTAAAAGTTTGGGAAATACTTAAGCAAATACAAAGCACATTTTGTAAACAACCAGTCAGAGCTAAAAAAAAAAATAAAAAAATAAAAGTGAAATATCATTTTCCACAAACCCCGTGTAACAGGAAATTGGAAAAGAATAAAAAGTGAAGGGGTTAAATCACCATGCCCCATGTAAAAAACTTGATAAGTTATCTTTTTTTAAAGGTTAAGAAGAAAAACATAATTTTCAGGCTTGAACAGCTGCTCTCAAACAAATTTCAACTCTTTTTTTTTCATTGAATGTTTCTTTTTATTAGGCAGTAGATAAAGCTGGTGTAGCATTGCCTCATTCTGTGGAGGTCATTATGAACCGATGGACCCTACAAATGGGCTTCCCAGTGGTCACCATCAACACCCAGACTGGAAAAATCACACAGGAACACTTTCTGCTGGATCCAGACTCTGTTGTGGACACACCTTCACAGTTCAAGTAGGATTCAGCGTCTTATGGAGGATTCACACATACCTAACAATGCGCTATGCAAAACTTAATTTGCTGTTTGTTTTCAATTGTGTGTGTGATTTTATGAAATTGGCTCCAGCTACGAATGGTTTGTCCCTGTTACCTGGATTAAGACTGGCGGTTCTGAACAGCAGTACTGGCTTCTTAACAAGGAAGGTAAGAATCATTTCAAGCCAACAAATATTATGAGCCACTCATAGAAAGATTACGGTGGTGATACCAATTGTTATTAAACTAATAATTATTGATAATATATATATATATTTTTTCATTTAGACACAAACACAGACCTGGTTCTTGGTGCCTCTGATTGGTTGGTGGCCAACGTAAACATGACTGGTTTCTATAGAGTCAACTACGACGAAACAAACTGGGAGCGTCTAATTGCCAGGCTGACCTTAAACCATCAAGTACAACTCGTGCAGTGCCGCTACTTTGTTTCTGTTATTAATGTCTGAATATGCTGCTCATGACAGTTTCTTTGTTTCTAGGAAATTCCTGTGATCAATAGGGCTCAGATTATTGATGATGCCTTTAATCTTGCAAAGTGAGATCACACTTTTGGAAAAATATTGGAGTTGAGTTTCTGTAAAGAAACAAACGGAAAAAAAAGAACAAGGAGTTTAATTTCTTTTTATTTTCAGGGCAAACATAATTGAGACAACTCTGGCTCTGAGGATGACTACATTCCTGAATAAAGAAGTTGAATATATGCCCTGGGAGACAGCCAGGCGTAACCTGAATTACTTCTTTCTTATGTTTGACCGCAGTGAGTTGTATGGACCCATGCAGGTTTGTTCAATATTGTGAAGTTAAAGATATTAGACAACATAGGTGGAAAATTAAATGTAAATGCCTCATATCATCACAGAACAAAAATAATTATGTCAAAATCTTTATGTTTTGTCTTTATGCCTCAGGCCTACATGAAAAAACAGGTCACCCCCTTGTTTCATTACTTCCGAGATCTCACTGTGAATTGGACAAAGATCCCAGAAAAGCACACAGATCAGTAAGGATGCTTTGTATTTATTTATTTATTTATTTATTTATTTATTTATTTATTTATTTATTTATTTATTTATTTATTTATTTATTTTACCATGAAGACCTTGCTCTTTTGTCACATACAGTGCACATACATTGCATGTCTTTACCACTCAACCCAGTGGTGAAGACATGCAAAAAGCTTAATATAAATGTATCTTTAATTTATGTTACAAATCTCACACTGAAATAATTAAAGACGTCCAAATTTTAATTGGAATTTCAGGCAGAAAATGAATCCCATGTTAGGAAATGTTTTTTTTTTTTCTTTTTTTAATAGATCAAGTTATTGGAACCCTTGAAAGAGTCAGATAAAATAAATGTAGCGAAAGTATTTTTGGTATCTGTCCTTGACATTTTAGGTTGATCACAGTCTCTGGGAATATTCAGTTCACAATGCATGATCTCTAGTGTTCTTGAGGTGAAAAGTATCAAAGGGACACATTTACACAGTTACTTTTCAAATTGGGAATGACAAGAGAACATGTCATTTAAGTAAGACATATGTATTCCCATTCACCTTGTCTGTATCTACAGTGTGCTTTCATGAACACATAACGTTCTTCAAACATTATATGTTCTACTTCAAAGAACAGTGTATGTTCTTCAAGATATACAAGTGAGACACACTCACTGTTATACCCTCCCTCCCATTCTGCTCCCAGGAAAAAGAAAAAAGTGAGACGAATAAGGAGGAAGTCAGTAAGATGAATACCAGACGTTTCCCAACTTGCACTTTTTAATTTTAATTGCATACATGGTATCGCTCATCCTAAGCTTACCCCCTTAGTGACTTCATCTCAGTACCGCGTGTTCTCTTAATTGCTCTTCATACCTAAGATTTTCTCTGAATCAAAAATGTATCCATTATGTCACAGCTGTGACACCTCTGTTACTGAAATGTGTCAGTATGTTTGTGTTAGTGTGTGTCAGTATGTGAAATGTGTTATGTTTGAAGAGACATAAAGTAATTGTCCAACAGCTAAAGAAACCGTGGGAATTTACTGCATACACACTCAATGAGTTTTATTGGAAAATTACAAATTATAGTTTTCACTGTGCTGCTTAGGTTTAGGTTTGGCCTCCTCCTTGCTTTTTTTGGACTCTGATGAACTCTCCTAAATCCAGAGTAACAGGATGTTCCAGCCGAGCCAATTATCCATATTTAACTGCTGTTGCTTCTGCGGGTTCTTGTGTTGCAACCTTTGTCTGTGTCTTCTCTCTCTCTGTGTCTCTTTTGATTGCGGAGCATTAGAGCCTTGCACAGCACTGATGCCACTTGTTCTCATCATTTCCACATGCAGTTTTTGTTTGTTACTTTTTTGCTCTGGATGAAAAAAAACTTAGATTATTTTTCATTTGGGTCATTCCAGACATGTTTTTACTGGGGCACAGTGTATGTGTCTGGCGAGTAATTGATACCTATCATCTGGTAAATAAAATATGAAATGTTTCCACGTACCCATTGCAATGTGCTCTTGTACCACTGGTTGGGAATCACTGCATTAAACCATTATAATGTCTCTCGCTGTGCTTCTCTGTCCAGATACAATCAGATCAATGCGATCTCCCTGGCCTGCAGCTCAGGAGTGGAAAGCTGCAGAGAACTTACATCTGGCTGGTTTAAAGAGTGGATGAACAACCCTGCTGTCAACAGGTAAAGTCTTTTCAGAAAGTGGAGCTCTTGTAATATTTCCAGCATGTTTCTTCCAATTCATTGAGTTCTTGGTATTTCCCTTTGGACCTTCCTTATTCATAAGCATTTTTACAGAATTGTTTTGGTTTGTTTTTACTAAACCTTACAGCATCGATGCCAACCTGAAGTCCACAGTGTACTGCAATGCGATTGCAGCTGGAGGAAAAGCACAATGGGACTTTGCATGGGAGATGTACAAGAACGCCACGATTGCCTCAGAGGCAGAAAAACTTATGTATGCTCTGTCCTGCACCCAAGAGCCCTGGCTGTTAAACAGGTTTGTCTCTCTCTCTCTCTCTCTCTCTCTCTCTCTCTCTCTCTCTCTCTCTCTCTCACACACGCACACACATACACACACACATGGTCAATGCTTATTGTGTGATTTTGAAATGGTTTGAGAGACTTCTGTGTTTTTAGTTTAACAACAAAACTATTTTGTTCAGGTATCTACAGTACTGCCTGGATCCAGAGAAGATCCGGAAGCAGGATGTATCTAATACTTTTATTTACATTGGACGTAACCCAGTCGGCCAACCTCTGGCTTGGGATTTTATTAGAGCCAACTGGCTCTACATATTAAACGAGTGAGTTTTCGCAGTATTCAAAGGTTTTGCAAGTTGCTTGTGTTTCCTAACCATCTCGTTTGGATGGGGTTAGTCATGTGCTGTTGCAGCAAGTAAATCAGCAAAATACATAATAATAAAAACATCTGTATTAAAGTGTCTCTCAAAGCAGCTTTGTTTGCTAACTTGAATGTTAGTCCAAGAAATGACACCATTCTGTTTGTTTTTTCTCTTTCTTCAGATATGGCAGAGGAACAATTTCCATTGTAAGTATTATTAATGGACTGACGGAACGATTCTCTACTGAGTATGAATACAAACAGGTACGGATTTAATAGTTAAACTCTTAAATTCCTTATAATTGAATTAAAGGTGGTGACGCTGTTTCTTAAAAAAAAAAAAAAATCCTTTTTTGATGGTACGTGGAAATGACTTTGGTTTTCCCACCCTCTCTTCTATAGTTGGAGCTTTTCAAAAAAGAGGTTGAAGCAATTCTTGGCTCAGCAGCTGGGATATTTGATCCAGTGCTGGAGAGAACCAAGGCCAACATGAACTGGGTGGCCCTAAACAAGAAACCACTGTCTGATTGGTTGAGCAGTCAAACATCTGGAATTTAGTGTACAGAGGATAAATCATGCAACAGATTTTTCTACAAATCATTTTTTTTTTTTTTTGCCTGAAAGCAGACATGTATTTAAACTTTGTGGATATTTTTTGATCAAATATTTTTAATGAAGCGTTTTGGTAAAAAAAATATTTTATGAAATAAATTTATTTGATTATATGTGTGCTTTTTATCAGGGGAAGGGGGGGAGAGCCTGATCTAGTTAAGATTTTTTATGTGTCCTTGACAACATTTGTTTTTTTTTTCTAATATCTTACCTGAAGCATATTTCACCTCATTACATGTTTATGCTGAAATTTACAATTAAATGTTCTGAAACAGATTCTATTTATGCATCATCATATTATTTTTCTTTGGAATGAAATGCGTGGTTGAAAGTTTCACAACACTTTCAGAAATTAAACCCCAGCCAAATGTCTCCCTCTGTTCTGACATATTTGCACACACTGACATATAATGTTGCTTCTAATATTAAAAATACTAAAATTAATAGGAATAAAAAAATAAATAAAACAGAAGATTTAAGAAAAAAAAAAAACTTTTAGAAAATACCACTAGGAATACGTTAGAAAAATAAAAATCTGTTCCACATAACTCCATAGCTCAGATGGGAGAATTTTTAGGCAAGATAATTATTTACTCTGGAATAGAAACAAAAAAATCTGGCCTTTATCAACAATTTTTAAAAAAGAAAGTCTTACACAATGCCTTGCATTGGATGGCTCTATAAAACGAATATCGTCCTAAACACACCGTCCTCCATGATGACACAGGTTGTGGAACGCTTCAGTAAAGAGAGAGGCAAAATTGTCAGACTTCACAGGAACACGGAAAGAGATAAAAATAGGAAAATCCTTGTATAAGGACTGAAAAAGGCTTGAAACTGGGAGGTTTAATAAAACAGTGATCCTAAACTTAGAGTTGCATTTTAATAGTTTGGATCACAATATTTAAATGTGTTTGTCAAAGGTCAAATGATCCCTATGTAATACTTTTTTTTTTTTTTTTTTTGCAAAGAAGAATTAGCAAACATTTAAGTTTTATGTTTGCAAAGCAGAGGACTGTTTGCTAACTACAACTCAGGAATGCATGTCTACAGAAGTAAGTCGTGATTTAACACCTTAGCTGAGGTGTGAGGAAAGCATTGAGTGTCGGCATTTGTGCAACTCTGTCCTATGACAAACTATATACCTCTGTTTACATTTGGTGAAGTGTAACATCTGCCAAGTGAATATAATGACTGTAGTACATTAAAAGATTCATTTTAAATATTTAAAAGCAGGATGAGAAACATGGCGGTTAACTGGCTCTAGATCAGCTGTCACCTCTCTCAGTGGGACTCTTTCCTGAAAAGCTTTAGAGGGGAAGTGTTACCTGTTTAACACATCCTACAGACAGCTGCTACGTTTGTGTGAATCAGAGGCCAAACACTGAGTGTGAGTGCTGCGTGTGTAGCTGAACATTTGGGCTTGGAGTTATTAAAGCAACAAGGGATTTTATGATAAATAATGTTTATTTTCTTCACAGCGTGGACACTTAATAAATACACACGTCTATGTACAAAAAAAGTAGGTAAACCACAGAAAATGATTTGTTCAAAATTAGAAGCTTGAGAAGTTCAGTCCATATATTAGTTTACTTTTTGCAACAAATCTCATTGAGGATAACATTTCAATTCTGTCCACTGAATGCCAAAGCTTTTGATTGTTCATGGTGATTCCAGGACTCCTCGCTGGCGAAGTAACCTGCACTTAAATCCTGAAAACAAACGACAAAGAAATATATTTTAACTGTAGATAAATAGAGAGGTGTCTTTATTTATATAAAAAGAAACTGTAACTGTACCTGATATGAATGGTGCAGAGAGGACAGCTGCTCTGTACTCATGGCTGTTGGTTGATCCAGGAACTGGCTGAGTGTTTGGGCCGGCTCCACAAAGCCTGAGGATCTCCTCTGCTCCAGCACCCCCTGGCGGAGCCCCAGCTGCTCTGACAGATAAGAAATGTATCGAATGGCGAGGCGCAGCGTCTCGATCTTGGTCAGCTGTCCAGCTGGTGCCATGGAGGGAGGAAGGTATGTCCTGAGGTGATGCAAAGCTTTGGTCAGGTCCCTCATCCTCAGCTTCTCCCTCTCGCTTGCAGTCTGCCGCTTTTTACTTGGATACTTGGACCTGGACTTCTTCATGGGGACGGTAGCTGAAGAGGAAGGCCTGGAGCTGAGGACAGTCTCCGACTGTTGGGATGGTTGAGGCTCCAACGTGCTGCTGAAGAGGAAACAGTTCAAGGCATGTTGCTCCTTTCCTAAGGCCTGAAGGGAGACCGGGGAAAAGCAAAACGTTTCCACAGAGGAGGTAGGAGAGAGGCTGCTGCCTGCACTGACATAGCCAGGATCTGAGGATGGATCACAAGCTGGAGACTTTTCTAGAAGAAGATCATAATCAAAGAACAAGGAGTTCTCCTGAAGATGGAGAGCAGAACAGTAGGACATTTCCATAGTCGCTGCTGAAGTATCACTGGTCCCGTTGTGGGTTGACGCTGCGGTGCTGGCCTGTCAGTGGGTTTCTGCTGAAGGATGCTCTGGATATTGAGAAGAGAGAAGGAGGCTGCTCAATATATGTGGTGAGGGGTGCGAAGCGTCACCTTTTGGGAGCCACTGAGGAGCTCTGGGAGCAGGGATGACACCTTGGCCAGGGGGTCCCATGGGAAACTGGCATGCTCCAGAACAAGGTGTGATGTGGCTCTTCTAGTGTGAGCATCATGCTTCTGCAGGTGTTTGAAAATAACACTATCATGTAGGGGCCACATGCCTGGCCTTAAGCCTGAGATTAACGTTAGAACTTCAGCGATTCATTGAAGCCCTGGAATGATTTGCAACAAAAAAAGTCAAAATACTGTTTTTTTAAAGTTCCTCTGAATCATTGTATGCTGAGTAAATGCTTGTCTGAATGAAATATTAAGCTCATAGGCCCATTATCTGTCGCGTATAAATGTTGTTAAGGAAAAACTTGCTTTATATTTCTTAATGAATGCTTTGGTCTTGGTCTTTCCTGTCATTTTACTCCTTTTAGAGCGGGTCAGAATAAGTGTGCCATGTCAGCTGGGAGGTGTGAATGATTAGCACCTTTAGCTATTTGGCCAGCAGCTGGCCTCAGGCCTCAGAACCTGGATGGAAAAGATGCAACAAGTCTTCAGACAAATATTCAATTTAAAGCCTCAATATGCAACACCATGAAAACACTGGCTAATCTCAGGTATTTAATTGCTGTTTAATTGCCGGTAAATATCCAAAAAGTATGAAATGCCAGTCTCCAAAAGAAAGTATCGACCCCAGTTGCAGTTCATACTTTGTAAATCTTTCTCTAACTCTTGAACTGAACCTGAACCCCTGATATGCTTTAACAACCAGTTTTTCCAGCAAGTCATATATTGAGTGCCTTTGTTATCCAAACCCAAAAATAACCCCTAAGATAAGGTTTATGTAGCTTCAGTGTAATTTTATTTGATTTTTGTAGAAGCAAAGTTTTGGATTTTCGTTATTTCTGTGCCATTGTCATCCAAATCAACAGAAATTAACCCTTGCAATAAATCAGTCTGTCTCTAACATCTTAATGATATATGAAACATTGAAACAAAACTGTAAAGCAGTCACTGTGAACTTAGCATCATGAACTTAAAGAGTCTGCAAACTCCAGTTCAAATCGTAATTTTCTGCAACATATAAAATAAACACAAAGCTTTCAAAAACTTTAGCCACATTTAACGTGACATGCATCCCGAACAGATCAAGAGAAAAACAATCATTTTAATTGGAATGAACAAATGCTGCAGTACAGATGGGAAAAGATTAGAGATGAGCTTTACAAATGCTCGACAAACACTTTGTGTCCAGCGATGTCCTTTTGACGGGATTTGTTTTCACTTCTTCTGTGGAGCTGAGTCCCAAGTTGCTTTCCCACAAACTGCTGTGTCACATTTGTCTCCTGGTAAGAGGTGTGAACTGGTGCTGCACCGCTTTACACCGCCACACTGATACAAGAAAAACAGACATCTAAATGCAAATGAACATTTAAAGGAAAAAGAGGACTCGATAAAATGTAGCGTTCGGGAATCTTGGGTAGTTTGTCTTATTAAACATTGAATTAAATGTCAGGTTTAACCTCTTGTAGGACTTCAAAGCAGGGGTAAGTTATGAAACAATATCAGAAGCATCTCCTGAAACTGTTCAATCCTTGATTCAAAAATAAAAAAAAAATTAATGGCAATACTACACATCACACATTTCAGATTTTTGTGGCTGTGCAATAAAATGTGAAACATTTCAGTGGGTGTAAAAACAATCAGAAGGGCATTCTTTGTAGATTAATTATTTACTCTGTTAGTCATAGGTTATCTGAAAAAAAATCAACAACCTGAAACTAAAAAAAAAACAACAAAAAAAACATCAGCAATAAACCTGCATTCAATTTCAGAATAATTACAACTATCTTTCTTTTTGTCTTCTCAGGTGGAGGATTCCAAGTATCCTAATCTACATTATTCCTGACATTGTTTACTTTGAGCAGAGAGTTTATTAGCTTTGCTGTGATGACAGACTTAAGTGTGTATGTTAGTCTTTTGGTGGGTTGCTCGCAAGTCAAATGAGCCGTGTGTACGTGGCAAATCAAACACCGGGTCTAATTCTCCCGGGCTGATATGCAGATCCACTCTCTTGATGAATATTAAAGACCCCTCTGGTTTTAGCGAGCGATCGAGGCGGGAGGTCAGAGAAGGGAGAGAGAATTTGAGTCTAGACTTAGCGGAGCCAAGGATCTCGCTGTTTGCAATGCCTCATTAACAAAGCAACCCTAAATAAACTAGATAAACACTAACAGCAATCACTCTGTTCTGCAAATTTCTTTACATTCCCTTTAGAAGGAGGACTTCCAGAATCTAAATAGAAACACTAACATAATTATGCATTTCTGAATCAGGCAGATCGCATTTCTGGAAAAATCCTTCAAAGGTAGCAAGAGCAAGAATCACTACACACAGAGTAATATATGGCTTACGTATTTATTTCTTTTAGTTTTGGTGTTTCTGAGCCAAACCTAATTAAAATCTAAAAATCTACCTAAGAAATTCAAATATTTTAGTAATATACCCATGATAAAATAGGATTTTAGTGATAGATCATGTCATGGCGAACACCGTCTTTGGTCATGTAGCAGAGTGTAGCACAGCACTGAAAAGATTTGAAGTACTTTTAAGTTATTGGCCAGAGTAATTAGTTGCAAGCCACTTAATGTTGACCTATAAATCCTTCAGGAGTAAGAAAGAATCATAAACTTTAGGGGTGAACCCTTGTTGAGTCTAAAAAAAGACAACTTAACCTGAAATTAGCTCAGTAATCGCCTTTATCCACAAAGATGCAGTTTTCTTTTTGTGGTAGTTCTTCTGAGTTTGTTATTTTTGTGCTTGGTGTGACAGGAGGAAATGAAAGGGTTTAAGAATGTAATTCTCAAATTTGCTTCATTCAAATCTTTGTGTTGGTGAAACGTGCACAAGACAAAATATAGAAAGTTCTGTACTTTCCTTAACACATGTAAGGAAAGCACAGTTTAGCAGCACAAAGGAAACATTTATTTTAATATTTCGTTGCTGTGGCATGCAGTAAATTGACTTAAAACAGGAGTTTAGTGCATCATTTTACAATTACTTATGACCTTAAACTGCCATCTAGTGGCCAAATGGGGAAGAAATATTCAAGCATCTTGACATGAGGTTTCCCCAAAGACGGGAAAGTCACAACTTTCATATGTTGTGACTTTCACAATTCTGTCCCTCACAGATGACTGACAAGACAATATCAGTCATCTACTCAGGAGCTGAGTCCCAAGATAGAAAAATAAATCAAAGAAGTCCTCTTTGCAGTTGGACTCAAATTATGTAAGAGAAACAAAAGGAAAATCAACATTTTAGGATATGAGCTAAACACTTTGGGTATCAGAAAGCTAACACCGCTGAACTGAATGCTATCCGAATAGTGAAACATGGTGAAGGCTGCATAATGATATGGTGATGTTTTTTTTTTTTTTTTTTTCAGTCGTGATTGTGAAGCAGGTTAAAGTTGATAGGAAGATAGATGGAGCAAAATAAAATGATATTCTGAAAGAAAACCAGTTGAAGCCTGCAGAAGTTTTTAATTTTATAGGTAGCCACAGTTGAACTTTGAAATGTGCCTTTGTTTCACCTGAATTAAATAATTATATTATCAGCAGGAACATGATCGCATGCTGAGGATGAGTCATTTGTGGGCCGCTGGAAGGTAAACCAACTCAAACGCAGGTCCTCAGTGCACATTAGATCCAACTAGAGGCCGCCTTGCTGCGACTGGAACTCAGCCGACGACCTTCTGTGTCGAAGATGGAGAGAACATGAGCCAGATGGACAGATAAGTGAGGTGGATAGTGTTTTTTTACTGGAGTAGAAGAGTTTGAGACCTCTGGATTACAACAAAACATAATTCTACAATGGCCCATTCAAAGTTCAGACCTAAATAGAATTGAAAATCTGTTGCAAGACTTGAAGACTGACAAGTAGATAATCTAACCAACCTGATCCTGTCTCAGCAACTAACACGCCAGTTTTTCTTTTTGTTTAATAATCAAATGCTGCATACTAACTTATGGAGGGTTCTGCTGTCAATTATGCTGAATTTTACTCTAGTCCAACATTATTTTTGTGTTATTTTATGCCTGGGTATCCGAAGGAGCCATTTGTAGACCCTTAATTGTTTTTTCTATAGCTCCCAGCTGTAATTCATTAATGGGACCAATTTGGCCATTAATGAATTACAG
The DNA here is from genome assembly GCF_001443285.1 of Poecilia latipinna. NCBI lineage: Eukaryota > Metazoa > Chordata > Actinopteri > Cyprinodontiformes > Poeciliidae > Poecilia > Poecilia latipinna. Next base: position 376,368 of record NW_015112983.1, read on the forward strand.
CTCTGTCAAAGGCGTTGACAGAGATTGTGATTATTTTATTTTTACTTAGGACAAAATAATAAGAAAAACAAAAGTTAGAATAACACAAAATATTTGTCTTAAATAACCAACCCTGTTGAATTTTCTGAGAATAAAAGTAAATATGACTTCATGACCTAGTGACTTTTACTCTAAAGCAGACCTTAGAGTAAAGATCTACGTTAGATTTGGACCCATATCTGAATTTAATTTTAAACTTGTCCAAATACAGCAGGTGTTTTCAGAGAAAAATGATCCAAATCCTGTTCATGTTTCTTTTGTATTTTTAGGTAGATTTTCATTTCTTTTTTCTTTGTAAATTTCTGTTTCATAGTCCTAAAGAAATTGCAAACTGGCTATCTTTAATAATGCTAACAGATTCAACATTGATGCAGACATTACTGATAATTTTGGCCCATGTGACAAAAGTTTGGACAACCCTGAGTTACGTGGTTTTTATCTTAGTTTAGTGATGCCAAGTGTTCTCTTCGGTCCAACCTGTATACCAGAAACTGAGAAAGATGACAATGTATTTCAACTGTTTATTATAAATAGAGACATAGGGAAATATAAAAAAGATAGCTGTTAGACATATATTTACAAGGCATATTTACTAGGAACAAATAAATAAAATGTAGAAAAGCATATATTCAAAATAAGTTACTGGATTCACAATGATGCAATGAAATCACCGAAGGGGTTTGGGTCTGTGGTCTCTGAGAGGTCAGCCCCAGTAGTCTCTTGGAACAAGTGGGATGCAGAAGTCTTTACCACACATCTGTTTGAAAAAAGGACAAGGAGTGAATGTGTTAGGATGAACAAAACATGTTGTTGCGTTAAACCAAACGGTGATGTGAATGAGTAAATGTTGACAAACCTGACAAGAGGGCTGGGATGCTGGAGGTGACCGCAGAGCTGCATCCACGCTCACGTCTCCCTGAGGGCCTTCAGCGTACTGCGTTCTCAGCTGATTCACTCCAAAACTACAGTGCCCAGGATGCAGTGGTCTGTTCTGGCTGTGACACAGGCCTTGGAACGGGTTCTGGCTCTGCACGTGTTCTCCTCCTGCGGAGGAGTTTTGAAAGTAGCTAATGAGGTCAGGAGAGGACGTGCCGCTGGCTGAGGTGTCCACTTGTTCCCTCCTCTGAAATAGCACCTCCTCACTCAGGCCCAGCTGTGCTGACAGGTGGGAGATGTAGCGGATGGTGAGACGGAGCGTCTCTATCTTCGTCAGGGTCTGCCCGACAGGTGCGACTGAAGGCGGGAGGTAGGACCTGAGGTGGTGGAGAGCTTTGGTCAGATCCCTCATCCTCAGCTTCTCCTTCTCACTGGCGCTCTCCCTCTGCTTGCTGCGAATCCGGGTGCTCCGACCCGTCTTCCGGCCTCGTCCAGGTGGGGAGCAAGGTGAGGACTTGAGGCACTTGGCTGCTTTGGGAGTGGACTGTGGAGGCTGCTGGTAGTTAGGGGAGAAGCTGGAGTCCATGGACAGGACAGGTGAGAGGGTCTCTGGTGACGAAATGCTGGAAAGGTCCGTGTCAGAGGACCACTGGTACTGCAGGTTGTAGCCGAGCAGAGGGACAGAGGAGGTATCCATGTTGTTAAAGTGGTCTGACTGGAAGAACTGGGAAGCTGTGAGTGCTGCTCCGCTCTCCTCCACTGGTTTATAAGTCCGGGCCAGGCCGCAGAGGTGTGAAGTGACACCTCTGCAGATTCTGACTACTTGCTGTCTAAGGCAGAGGCCACTGCCCCTGAGCACACACACACACACACACACACGCTCCAGCAGTGGGACCCTCTCACAGTGCCTCACCTTCAGCTCCAGTCTCTCTCTCTCTCTGCTCTGGGAAAGTCCAGCTCCAGGAGTGGAAGTGTGAATTTTGACTCCTGCTGAAAACAACAAACATTTTTACTTTTTCTGGGTTTTGTCTCACCAGGGCACCCGATGCATTCTGCACATGTTCAGCGGCTTGTTTGTGAATCATCTTCTACTTTGTTCATTTTGGAACAGTTGGAAATGTACTCAGGAAAAAACATTTTTCCTGAGTACATTGCCTTGCAAACGTATTGATATGTCTTACACTTTTCACGTTTTGTGCTTTTATGTTTTCCAGTTTCAGCATTTAATAGAGCACAAAACACAAATGTGACGTGGGGAAAAAAAGGATGAATAGTTTTCAGTTCTTTTTACAAATCTGTGGTATTTATTCATATTCACCCATTTATTTTGTACAGTTGTCTTTCAGTGCAGCTCTGCAAGTTTTTGATGCGTGATGCTGCCAGTGTTGCACATCTAGAAACTGTGATTCATCTTCATTGCGAAACAGCTCATGACAAGTCAGACTGCATGAAAAATACTTATGAAAAGTTTTTAAGTTTTTCCACAAATCTTTATATCAACTTCAATCTGGACTTCAATTGTAACACAGATGGATTTGCAAGCAATTCTCTAAAAAAAAAAAGTTAACAAAACAAAACTGGTGATCTGAGCTTGTAGCATCACCAAGATCCCATTTGGCTTCAGATGTTGCTATGTTTCCATGCAAAGAAGTTAGTTTCTGTGTTCCCAGCATGAGCTAGAGAGCAAATGAACTGGACACAACATGGAGCTACATAAACATTTTCATTTTACAAAAGGTTTGAGGCAGAATCTGCAGAAAACAGATGCTGCACTTGTTAAAAGCATCCAGAAGGTAAAACATTTAAGCTAAAGTGATGATGCACATGCAGATTTATTCACCTCCGGCTGATTAAAGTTAAACAGATTTCGAGCACATTTGCTTTAATTCTTTTCTTGCGATCGCCACTTGCGGCTACAACAGAGACCATACTACGTTAACGAATAAAGTAAAGCACATATTCCTCACAAGCTGTAAATTTAAATCTGCCAGCATGCTGGGGAGATAAAAGATCAACATTTCCCTGCCTTTGACCTCCCAAATTTGACCCTGACACCATCTCCTTAATCTGATGATCTTCTGCAATTTACATCCCACCATTTTTTTTTTTTTTTACCAGCAGTAGCAACAGCATCAGCATCATCATCGTCAGTGCAACACTGATATGAGCTCAAAAATGAAGGTGAACCTCACACTTCTGACCTCCTGTTTTGTCCTTCTTGGCTTTAAATGGATGCAATAAATGATTGAAAATGTAAATACAAATATGATGAGGGTTAATGAAGCCTAAAATGATCTAATTAAGGCAAAGGTGTGAAGGTTTCACACTGCTGAGAACTGATGAGTCTGGAGGCGTCACTTCACACCTTAGTGGTGAGAAGCAGGAGCTCTGGACTGGTAACCCTGCTCTGTCCCCGTCTTCCCACTCATCTTGACTGAGATAAGCTCCTAGTAGGATTACATTTTTATAAATAGAAGACACACCAGTAGTAACTTTAACTTTGAATCGTTGCAACAGTTGTGTTGAAGCACAGTTGAAGCAAAACAAAAGCTCTGAAATGAGATGTCTGTCTGTAAAGGGAGTGAAAAGGTTTTTTTTTTTTTTTTTTTTCAAAAGAAATGCCCATATTTTTAGGTGGTATGCAAATTTCTAGAAAAACTGAATATTTTAATGAATCTCCACTTCTGAAAACACAGTCCTTTCATTTGATGTTTAACCTTTTTAAAATAAATCTGCCAAGATTAACTCTTTTTGGCAATTTACTGAGAACTGAAGTCCTGGTTTGGATTTATGCACATGCCTGGATATCAGTTTCTTTGGCTGCCCCAGAGGTCTCAAAATACAAGAATTAAAATGAATAGTGGGAGGTTTCATACTACCATACCATGTACCATAACA
>NW_015112984.1:0-22418 GCF_001443285.1 Poecilia latipinna
AAAAAAAAAAAAAATCAACAAGTAGTTAAAGGCGCACTTAGAGATAAATCCCAGTTTGAAGAGTTAGTTTGGGTGGATGACTATGTTTGTGACACACTCTTCATTTTACATTTGAACAGGACTCTATGAGACGTTTAAAGCTTAAGACTTTTTTTCTTCTTCTTACTTCTCCAGAACGTTCTCCCGTGCCTCTGCTCCAGCAAACACATGTGGCCTTCAATGAACAGATCAATTTATACTATCAAGTTACACATCATGGAATCGATTTACAAGTCAGACGCTTCCTGAAGGTGATCGGTTGCTCTTGATTTTCTTTTAAGATACTTTAATAAAGAAGGTGTGACGAAAAGTGTCTGCCTTACATATTTTTTTTTTGTAATTTGTTTTTTTAAAAAAAACTATGCCCCTTTTCTTTCCCTCTACGGTTACACGATACATTTTGTAAGATTATGAGGAACAGTTCCAATAAAATGCAGTAATGTCTGCGGTTCTGATACGGCAAAATGTAGAAAAGTTCAAAGGTTTGAACAAAACTTTCTCAAACTTCTTGCCTTTTTATTTTGTTTGTGATTAATAGATACGTTCCTCGTGATTCCAGACACAGAACAGAACATCTCCTTGGCTTTACCTTAGGAACTGTGGCAGAAAAAAAAAAAAAAAACACACCTTCTGTTCAGGATATTTTTGTGGCTGCAACAACAGAGGAAGGTTTCTAATTTTACACAGCAGTGTAAATAATCAGGCTTCTTCTAATGGTTTTAATTATTAAGAGAGAGTGAGAGAGAAAACAAATACTCAAACCAATCTGGCCATATGTGAGATAATAATTACAGTTTTTCTAGAATGTAGATGTTAGTAACTTTGCTTTTGATCTGCTCTTGACTTAACTGCAGTTAAATCATTTTTCACACATAGTTGAAGTTTTGTTCAACAAAAAACAAAATATCAAATATAATATTTATCTAAGGAGAGACACATGCAATCAGAAATACCCATAATGCTCTTTTTGCAGCACATTTCTGTAAACATGAGCAAATATGTTATATATATATGTATCACATGAAGCAGAAAGCTGATTACAGATTTGACATAAAATACAGCATATGTAAAAGAATGATTTGCCATTAAAGTATTAGTGCTGTACATAAATTTAAAGCTGTTCTAATGTTTTCTTCCCCCCCCCAAAGCATCCATTTAGCTTGAGACCCACAGCTTCCTGGATTATACCAAAAGTGGACATTCAGCCAGCAAACAATTTTGCCTTTTTTGCAAACAGGCCATTAGAAAAAAAAAAAACCAAAACTGTAAATCTGTAAAAAAGAAAAAAAAAAGAGAAAGGTTTTAAGAAGAGATTACAGGCATTTAATGGTTACATTTACATAGGCTTAAACTAAAAGCATTTGACATGAAGAGATGATTGAGAGGTGAAGTGAACATATGGGAGACAACGGGAACAAAAGCTGCGTAAAACATGAACTAAGGTTTTATCCTGTATCATCCAAGTAATAAAATAGTAGGAACTGGTCATAAAACAAGTAATAAAACCTAACAGATTATGTCATTACAATATTTTATCTTATAGTCACACAGATATGTCTGTAAGATATCACAGTGACATGTTTCACAACAGTGATTATATCAGTTTAGTGGCCCTGGTATGCAAAGTAATGTGTTTTTTTTTTAATTTCAGTTTGAACTAGTTTCCATGATAACATCAACTTGTTTAATTTAATCAGTTAAATTGCTTTAAACACAGATCAACCCCCACATTAACACTTATAAACATGTTAGAAATGCCTTCTTTTAATCAACTTTAACTACTTTCTTATCTGCAAGCGACAAAAAAAACATCCCTTAAAAGACCTCCATACTTAGGTATCCCATTTATATTAATGTGCTGCACAGCACACGTTATATAAATTGCACTCCTTATTTCAACTGCCAGGATTTCAGGAGGATAACGTTTTGCGATTCAAAGTTTGGATCATTTAAGCAGGTCTGTCCGGGTTCAGGTTTGAGTAACAGTTTGGACTCTCTTTAAAGCTCTGACTCAGCAGAACAGTTCGGCACCAGGCCTCTGCAGAGCTGCAGGAGCTACTGGTGACGGCGCTCAGGCAGGTGCGTCGGAGCAGGGATGAATCTAAACGTTGCAGGATAGAAATGTTGCCTTCGATTTGCATTTCGGAGCGCAGAAATCCCGACTTCCCACTCGGAAGAGAAACAACTGGAACGCCGGCTAGATGTCCACCATAGTGTGGGTGAAGCCTGAGCAATTTTTTTTTTTTTTTTTTTTTAGCCAGAACTAAGCTCAGATTTTAAACTGCCCTTCTACTCATGATAAGAGGTTATGAGTCAGACTTGAATTATATTGTGAAATTTTATTTTTGATGTAACTGCACATTATTTTAATCATATTTGTGTTTACCCGAATGGGGAGCTGTTCATGAAGGAAAGTAAGAAATAACAATGAACTAATTTAGCTCCAGATTGGATTGTACAGCTGGATATATATCAGCCCTTGAAACGCCTTGAATAAATGTTTGAAATAAAACTTTTCCCACAGGAAAACACACATAGACCCTGTGGAATACTGCAAATATATGGAAGAATGATCAGATATTAACATCGATCTGTTTGGTAAAACTGAAAATAATAATAACAAAGAAAGCTACTAGATGTTGCCTTGAACAAACTGCCTCCAAAGTGAAGTGCAGCAGTGGCAGCATGATGCTGTGGGTATGCATTTTAGGAATGTAAACACAGGACTAGTGTCAATACCACTACATTCTTTAAAATGTCATTATCATTAAATAATTTGGTGATCTGACTCTAGTTGGTTGATAATCATTAGGATAAAATACATGTTAAATATTTTAGACAAATAATTGCTTTACCTGTTTACAGTATAACACAATGAAAGAGAAAATAAAAATAATTATTTCCCCTTCTACCTTCCAGAACAAATTACTGTTCATTAACTGTAACCTGCATGTTACTTAAGTAGGAATACCATTATAGTTAACACAAAAGCTTTGTCATATTCAGCCATATTAATATTTCAAGTTTAAGGTCTTTATCTTTGTATTTTTCTGGGTTTCAGTAAAATTATTTTCAGCTGGTTAAACAGGTGATAGCTTAATCGATATAATTAAATCAGCTGCGGTTGATCCAGAATGCTGCTGCTCACGTCCTGACTAAAACCAGGACGTCAGAGAACATCACACCAGTTCTAAAGTCCCTACGCCGGCTCTCTGTAGAGAATAGACTTTAAAATACTGCTGTTAGTTTATAAATGACTGAACGGCTTATAGCACCAAAGATCTGCTGCTGTTGTGTCAACCCTCCAGGCCTCTCCGATCTCCTGGTTCTGGTTCTGCTCTGCATCCCCAGAACCAGAACCAGAACCAGACACAGAGAGAAGCAGCATTCAGCTTCTGTGCACCACAAATCCGGGACAGGCTTCCAGAAAACTGCAAAACGGACGAAACACTGAATTCCTTAAAATCGAGGTTAAAAACAAACCGTTTGAGTTCGCTTCTGATTTATAGCAAGTGGAACATTGATCAGCAAACTTGACATGTATTGGCTTCATGATTTTGATGACGCCATTTGACAAAACATGTTTATTGCGGTTGTTTCATTACTGGTGACTGTATGATGGTTTTATGACGTAAAGCACTTGTTGCTGAAATGCGCCGTTGATTTGAGGGTCTAGTGTGCCTTGGCGTTTCTTGAAGGAACGTCACAACTAGAGGAAAAGCCTCCTTGGGGTTGATAAGTCACTGGTTTTATTTGCTTTCCTCATTTCTGCACGTGGGAAGGTACAGCATAGGAGATGGCAGCACAGTTTGTCGACAGATGCCTCTCTCCCTGCTCCACCTGGTCTCAGCCCACCTGTTCAGAGCGGTGAGTAAGCTCCCACAGGGGAGCGTGTCTGTTGTGGACCCGCAGAGAGACAGTGGGTGTCCAGAGAAAGCTAGAACAGAAATGCTTTCTCGCAGGTTTCTCTCCAGTTACATCTCTTTGAATGTTGCGGTGGTAGGTCAGTGGGAGCGTGTGGATCAGTCGTACGTGTGTGTGTGTGTAAAGATCCGTGTGTGTTCAGGAGACCAGGAGAAGTGTGCCCTCTCCACACTCCCCCCCCCCACCCCTGCAGCCGGCAAACGCCTGGCCACCTGCTCTGGGATTAGAGAGCATGCGGATTACACGCGTCACAATAAAGATACACAAATACAAATATGCTGCCAGCCAACAAAGGACACTCTCGCACCAGACAGCCTCTCCGCTAATCGCTTGTGGCTTTGCCCTGGGATTTCAAAGTTTACGACAAAAATCTGCAACCTGAGCTAAAAAAGCATCACTTTTGAGTGAACGTGAAAATATTCTCCATTCATTTTGGGCTTAGATTTACTTTTGGACGAAGTGTTTTTTGTTTTTTTTTTGTTTTTTTTTTGGAGGTGTTAGGAAATTGTTTTGTCGTTCCTGTTGCGACCCACCACAGGTCTGTCCCACTTTCTCAACCATGAAAACACACTGACGTTAAGAAGGAGAAACCGACAGGCAGTCGTGAACAAAACAAAACGCAATCATAATGAACAGGCAACATAAACAAGCGGTTTATCACCTGGCGACGGGCCAGTTTGTCTATTTGCCAATTCACACCCCCATTTCTTATCAGTGCGCTGTCATTTCCTCCCGGCCTACTTTCCCTTCATACCTGAAAACAAAACGGCTCGGACATAAACACTTAACAGTTGCATCAGTTTAATTTTTGTGGTAGTTTTTTTTTTTTTTCATGAATTATGAAGGGAAATAAAAAATAAAAAAACCTCAAATGTGTATGATTTAATGTAATTCTATATTATTTTGTAGGTTTTATGCTACAACATATTTTTATAGATTCTGGTGCTGATTTGTCGACTTTCCTTTTATAAGAGATTCTCATTTCTGATTCAGCTAAGATAACAATGAGCAATCTCTACCTTACAGATTTCCAAACCAAATATCCTAACAGAAAATGTCTTTTGTTTGCCTTTTCCATATTCCGTTGAATTATTTTGAAATGTGTGTTATGTAACTTTGAAAGTTACATAAAATGCAACTTTTTATGGTTAAATGTTCACACATTCACCAATTGGAGAAAGTCAGGAGTCACCGGGGAGCAACTTACCAATTCAGGACAGATTTAGAACAAAAGACTAATGGAAATGCATAGAAGTACGCTTTACTTATTATAACTTCTTCAAGCATTTTTCATGTTAAGACTTACGCAACAAACCGAGACTCATATCCTAAATTTTGATCAACATCCTACAGTTGAAAATGTAGAAAAAAGGAGAGAACCGCACATAATCGCTTGATTAAATACTGATAAAGTGACTGAGGAAAACTCCAATGCATCTTGACGGATGCCGGGATCCAGACGTAAAACCCAACCAACCCAAGTGATGAGTCCTTAAAACTGTGACATGTGCTTTTATTATGATTGGAAGATTTTCTGCAACCTTCCCTCACTTCTTTGCTTTCTCCCCCCCCCCCCGCCTTCTCAAGGGGTCAACGGGTTTACTTTACTTTGCTAATGACCCCGTCCCGTTATGACCTCATTCAGTTTGCGCTCAGTAATTGGCGGCATACTGACTCACTGTGGTGTCGGGGGAGGTGCTGACACGCCTGGGGGTGGGGGCTCCCATTGTGGATGTTCCTCACCGACAAATAAGTCATTGTTATGGATGGTTAACGGTAAATGAAGCTGGTGGGGTGTGTGTCGGGACAATGAGGGAGGGTGGGAGCCTTACAGTGTTGTCTGAGCAATATGTGGGCAGGGCTACATGCTTAAATTATGAATTTACAAAGCTAGCCAGCTAGCTAGCTTTGGAATGACCATAAAAAGCATGAATTTGGTTCTTCAAGACTTTCCTCCAATTTTTCATTTGACTCGTCTGTCACGCATGGATGGGGGTAAATTGCTACACTTGTAATATGCCTCAAATTGAGCCCCTAATGTCTGCATGAAAGTGTGTGCATGTGTTTAGTAATTACGTGTGTCTTGTAAAAAATGCCCGAGGTCATTCTTAGGTTTTTGTAGTATCTCTTCCCACATATTTAGATCAAAATGAGTTCAAGTGTGTAGCGTCAATTAGTAATTAGTGTGTACGTGTGTGTGCGTGCTACAACGTCTGCATGTCAGGAAAAAAAAAATCCTTGCTCATCATAAATAGGCGATTTTTGTGTGTGAAATTTACAGAAAACACATAATTGGAGCCTTAAATCGGTTTAATCTGTGTATCTCAACAAATGGAGTCTAAAAAATAAAAAATTGTTGGCAGAGTTTTGTTTCCGGCCAAAACCAAACACCATCTATAGAAAACAGGCTACTGCGAAGTTTTGGAAGACTTTCTGTCAGCAGATGTTACAATATTAAGGCTAATTAAACAAACTTCCATAATATGCTGAAACACTGTATTAAAACTTAAAAAAAGGATGGAGATGTCTAAATATGGACTGACAGGAAGACTGATTAGAAATCTTGTTGTGTTTATGCGCTGCTAATGCAGTAGACAACGAGACCCTGCGGAGGATAGTGAGGGGAGATGAGGTCACTGAATTGTCCAGTATCTGCTCCTGCACTGTGACAGAAGCACATCCTGATCAAGTGAAGAAACTAAAAATATTGCCAAACAAGAAAAACAGCACGATGACAGTAGACCTGCTCCCACAGTTTCTACTTAAAAACACTCCGCTTTGCTTTTCACCTGCGATGTGCGGCTGAAAAAGCAGCTCTCCCTCCTCCCTCCCCTCTTCCTCTTCACCTCTCCTCATCCCGCTATCACATCGGACAGGGTCTACTTATAGTACCACGCCAGGGAGAGGAGAATGGGGAGAGAAAGGGTATTATGACAGCGAGGGGAGGAAAGAGAGGGAGCGACAGAAAAGAAGGGCAGACAGGGTATTATGAGCGAGAGGGATGAGAGCAGTGAAGGCATTTGGAGTCTTTATTCGCTTTCCTAAGCCTCGGGCTCTGCTCCCAATCCGATTGGTCGATACGGCCAGCCATGTAAATGAAATGCAAAGCAGAGAGACCCTGACTTCCCTTTGCCAATTTGTGGGGGCCTTTCTCTCTTTCTCCACTAATGGTTTCGTTCTTTTATCAGTCTGTCTTCCTTGCGACGTTACGCTTTTCCACCTCGATATCACAGTCTGCCACCTTCAGCCTCCGATTCTTCCCTCCGCACTGTGGAATATTATGACTTGCCTTTTATTTCTATAAAAGCTCAACTTTGAGTTTCTTTAATGTTCAGTTTAAAGAATTTTAATCCAGCGAGTTATTTTAATATTTCCTGGGAAACTCCAGCAGTGGTTAAGAATAGGTTTACCTGCATGTGTGCAGCGGTTTTTGTGTGTTTGCAGAAGCGTATTAACATTCTTCTTCCTCCTCTTTAAAGTGTAATTAGACAGTCCTTCTAGGATGTTGCAGGGTTTTTTTTTTTGTGATTGCTGCAGCCTATAAAATGACTGATTTTGCAGCACTTTTTTGAAAAGTTGCAATCAAAGTTGCAAGTTGTTTTTTTTAAACCTTACTCTCTTTTTTTTGCCATAACATGACAGTCTTACAAAAACAGATGAAATTCTTGCACACAAAATAGTTAAAATTTAATGTGAAAATAATATTTTCAAGCACCTACTTGAAATAGCACCCTTTAGTACAATCATGTCCTGAGGAGTTGTCAAAAATATAAAGTATGAATCCAATGTTGGTCGTTAAAAGTTAACATGAACGTCTCAAAATGGCTTCTCCAAAAAAAAAAAAAAAGGAAAATGTCACAGCTTAGCACACATGTGCTTTTATCATGCAGGTTTGCTAGTTAATAAGGTTTTAAGGTGATTGGTTGAAATTATGTCGGGTGCAGTGATTGGTCAAAAAACATTCAGGTGGTTGGTTAGATTTGTAAAAAGTTTGTTCTGACCGGTGAAAATTGCAAAATTTGATGAGTGGATTTGCATTAAGAGTTGCAGCATCATAACTTCCTGGACATGCTTATTACAACACATTGGTTGCCTTTTGTTTAATGGTAAAGGGTGGACTGAGAATGTGATCCAGAATGCCTTGCAAAAGTCTGTTTATCCCATCAACTCAAAAATATTTCAGTGATACTCTGAAATGAAATTCATTTGAATTGATTGTCTTCAGAAGAGCGGCGTTTGTAGTAAAAGATGATTCTAAAAAGTGTATTTTTATTCATAAGAAATGTTGAAAACCGTGTTGGTTTACACTGGTTTACAACATAAACCAACATAACAATAACGTACATTGGTTGTTTTTGGTATTAACCTAGAAAAATGTGAAAACATTACAAATGGTGTGAATGCTTTTGGAAAGCGTTGAATAATTAAAAGCAGAGTGTCTCTCCAGCGGTTTAAAGCTTGGCTGTGAGCTTTTGCTGTTTGGTCATTTATTTATTTCACAGAGTCTAATCGGCACCAGCAGCGTTTGCTGCTTTTACTCGATGGGAGAGGGCGACTGATGACAGCTTTAAGTGCCGACAAATGCCACAGTCTGTCCCAGATTAAAGAGGCCAGCCGCCGTAATCCCTGTAATGCTGCCAAATTGGTATTTCCTTCCTTTCCCTTTGCTGAATTGGGCATCACAGAGATTGAGAGGCTGTCAAAAGGCATCGGTCTGACTTGAATTTATCCACTCTGTACGCTCACTTATTTGGTGTTTCACCAAAACGCAATATATTCTGTAAATTCTAAAAGAAAATGGCTCCAAATATTGTAAATGATGGGGAACTGTGTAACATTGACAAAGAAACTGGCTGACGAGATTTGTAAATAAACCTAATAAAAACCAGCAGTAATAGGATGAATGAGAGGGAAAAATAAGGTGATCAGATATTAAAAAGGACAGTAAAACAAAGCTGCATGCACAGAAAACGTCCAGGAATGAGAAATGGTCAGCGGTCGGTCTTATTCCTGAAGTGTTCGTTGTGGAAACATTGCCACCTACAGGCGGCTATGAGAAATACACAGCCGTGGGCTCCACCACTAATGATAAACTCCGTTCAATTAATTATCAAGACAGATAGTTTAGATAGTCTGAAATCATTAAACAACGACCCTAAGTGTGTGTCTAGTACAAAAATAGACATAGAGCTGACAATAAAACAAAATGTTGTAAAAATTAAAAGTTCTGATTACAGTCAAATCTGTTAGAATAATTATCATTGCAACATGAAAAAAAAACACTTTTCTTGTAGCAAACATTTTAAAATGCTCATTAAGTGGAATGATAAAATTGTCAAAATGTGCAGAAAGATGTTTTAGTGATCGTAACTGATTCAGAGCAGGAGAAAGTAATTAAGTTGACTTTGTGGCAGAGATCTAAGGCTGTTTTTGGTTAACTTTATGTCACATATAAACATGTAGATTTCCTTGCTTGTTACTAGTTTGTTCAAGGCTTAATTTTTTCTCTATATTTTACTTAAAAAGCTGCTTTTTTTTTTTTTCTTTAATAGGTAACAGGCCTGCCAACCCTTGGGTATTGTCCAGGGCTCTTATTGACCTCCTGGTGAATGATTTGTGTTGGTCTGGCCTCTCCGGAGAAAGTTTTCAACTGTTCAATCTTTTTCTCCATGTGTGGATTATGACTCTCACTGTGATTCACTGGAGTCCCCAATAACTTTAAACATAGAGCCAGCAACATACTGTAGGAAGCATAGATTTTCTTTGATTCTTGGGGAAATTCTGCATCCATTTCACAGAACAGACTAAAACCAAGTTAATCCGTCGTATCGTCCAATGGTTCTGTAACCGGTTGTGGTTTGATGTGGATCATCAGTCAAATGCATCTTACCACCCTTTGAAAACTTTCTGGAGGCGCCCCTTTACTTTAGCAAGAAAGAGACTCACCACAACACAACACTTCATCCTGTTCTACCTCCTACAGCCCCATCCCATCAGCCCTTTCCCTGTTGGTACACCAACCCCCCTCCATACTGCCCGCCTTCCACCCGACACCACCCTGCCAAGCTGACAGTTCCAAGCTCCATGGAAAATGAGTCTCGTTCGCATTACAATCGCGTGGGACAGATTCCATTAGCTCTATCTGAAATTGAGCACGGGGAGCAGGGAGCGGGAGGCAACGGCGCACGCCCTTATCGGAGCGAGAGGGTGAGCTCCGCCGACGTCACTAATCCACCGGGCGGGATTGAGCAGGCACACACCTACAGGGGGGAAGACGACTTGGGTCGCGACAAAGGGAGCACTCACACTCTTTCTTTACGAGCCGCACAACAAACAGGTAACACATCCCGGCGGAAGGACAAACAAACCAACCAAAAAAAAGAGCCCACATATGCAAATATTCCACCAGCTTAACACTTCTGCAATGTAATGAAAATGAGTCAAATTTGCATCTCGGTAAAGGACATGATGAAACTGGCAGGAAACAGGCGACAGATCAGCTCCCAGCCTCTGTGAGTGTTTGTGTGTGTTCCCTGTAAGAGCGCTGGCAGGTCTGTTCCAGCGGCGCTGCTCGTGGGATTGGTGTCAGTCTGTCACTCCATGATGAAACTGAGCCTCTCATGCTCTCACTGTTTGATCTCCAACTCTGCTCTCTCTCTCTCTTTCTCTCTCTCTCTCTCTCACACACACAAACATCTCTGCCACGCATATGAACGCGTTCCACATAAGCACACACGTGCATTTTGCAGTAACACCCCACACAAACCCCCCAGTGTCCTCCTGCTCACAGCTATTAACCCTTGACACATAAATCCAAGGGTATGTGGGTGCGTTATTAGCTGTGTGTGCAAGTGGGAGGGTGGATGGGGTTAATCTTTGTGTAGTGTGGATCTTTTCACACAAGATCACTCAATTTAAATAGAGCAAGAACACTTTGATGTCTCCGGCACTCTCCCTCCTTTCTTCGCTCTCCATCTCTCATCCCGCCCCTCTAATTTGCTTCGTGGTGCCCCCCTCTGTGGCCCAGCGATAAGGTGTAATGAGAAATGTTTTCAAAACGGCTCTCACCTTTCACGCTGTGTTAATTGAGTGTGTGCTTGATACGGCAGAGGAGGGGAGAGAAGCGCTATCGTTTCCTGACCGCTGAAGGTGCCTGCGGGATGGAAAAGGAGTTTTCCCCAAACAAGGGAAAGCGAAGCCAGAACACGCGCTTGCATCATCTGACAGCCCTCAAAGACTCAAAGTAATGAGAGGATGTACCATCTTCATTAGCTGTCATTTACAGAGCATTACAGCAACAGCACCTCGAGGCAGTTATCGGTCACGCAGTGAGAGAGGCGTCGGGGAACAGGGGGAAAGATGTGAGAACAGGGGCTCACTTTGGCCTGAATTCACTTAGGCACCTGCAGAAAGTTTTCGTGGGGGGTGGTCAGATGAGAACCACTTATCTCATTTGTAAAACAATTCTGTAATGAACCTGCAAAGACAAGGCCCTTGTCTAAGCTGCCTAAGGTCATTCATAGATCACTAATCAAACTGGCCACGTCCCGTACTTATGCAAGCTTTCTGGGGATGCAGAGCAGAACCAGAACCAGAAGACCTATGAGGTCTGGAAGGTTGATATAACAACAACAACAACAGATCTTTAATGCATTGTGGTGCTAAGACGTTCAGTGATTTAGAAACTAACAACAGTATTTTAAAGTCTATTCTCTGAGCTACAGGGAGCCAGTAGGACTTTAAAACTGCTGTTATGTGCTCTATCTTCCTTGGTTTAAGTGAGAACACGAGCAGCAGCTTTCTGGATCAGCTGCAGCTGTTTGATTTGTCAGTCAGACCTATGAAGACGCTGTTGCAGTAATCAATGCGGCTAAAGATAAACGCATGGACGAGTTTCTCTTGATCGCGCTGACACATTAGTCCTCTAATCCTGGAGATGTTCTTCAGGTGATAGAAGGCCGACTTTGTAAATGTCTTTATGTGGCTCTGAAGGTTCAGGTCAGAGTCCAGTCAGCTCTGAAACTCGCAGGTTTCAGGGCTGACTGCTAGGTTTTAGTTGTAATAACAGAAGCTGTGCATTGACTGCAGATTGTTCCTCTTTAGGTCCAAAGATAATAACTTCAGTTTTGTTTCTGTTCAGCTGGAGAAAGTTTTGGCACATCCACACATTTATCTGTTCACTGATTGGATGGGTTCTGAGTCACCTGGTGACATCGTAATATAGAGCTGTGCATCATCAGCGTAGTTATGGTAGCTAATCTTTTTTCCTGTTATAACCTGAGCTAGTGGGAGCATGAATTGAGTAAGACAGGTCCACTTCAATGAGAAGTTACCTATTGAAACAAAGAAATCCCTTTTCTTTATGTAAGACTTGAACCAGTTGAGTCCTGAACCGAAGAGTCCGACCCAACTCTTCGGTCCAACATCGTATGATTTAAAATTCGTACAATGTAAGTTTTTAGGATTACTTTTTTTAGTTTCTGTCTCATAGTTAAGGTGTGCCTAGAATAAAAATTAGTGCTGAAACTTAAGAAATTGGTAGTCTATCAAATACTTATTTTCCCCACTGCACATTCATGTATTGTGTATGTTTGTCATCTTCTAACAAAGTAAAACTTGAAAAAAATGCTAAGAGAAATTGCTAATTGGAGATTGTACCTCCAACTGTACCTGCAAATGGAGGTACAATTGTACGTTGTTGGAATCCTAAAACCTTTATATACGTTTCCTTATATAAAGTCTAAGATGTTAAAGCAATAAAGCAAACAGACAGATGATGGGTCAGGTTTAGGTTCCCACAACTGTCTCAGTGAACAGGTATCTCCATGACAGCGGATGAGCCGTGTGTGACAAGTGCTAAACAGATTACCTTGTCTGTAATAATCTCATCCACCTACATCCATGCTGGGCCTGTCCAACTAAAATGATGATGTGGGATGACAGAATCCACAGGGGGAAGCTCCATTTGTCGAGCTACGAGACCGTCTGGATTACCACTCCGGAGCCACAACATCATCATCACCCTAACAGGATAACACAGCATAATAAACTCCTTAAAATAATCAAACTTATTACAACCTAACCCTTGTTTAATACATCCGACTCAGCTTACTTGGTCTGGTATCCTCTAACAGTGGAGCCACAAAAGAGAATAGCTTCCTAAGACAAGAGAACACAGGAAAGCAGATTGCGGTGCATTAATATTGGCATTAATTGGATTTGGAAATTACGCAGCTAATTTCTTCCAGTGGCTCAGTGAAATATGTAGAAGCAAAAAAAAAAAAAAAAAAAAAGGACATGAAAGTCTTAAAGTTAATTAATCGTCTCCGGCCCCAGCTTAATTAAAGTTTCCCAGTGTATGGAGGTAATGGGGGAATAGATGAAACAATTGCAGAAACGCCCTCCCTTGCTACCTCTGTAACAGAATAGAGTCCGCTGAGGGTTCAGATTTTAGGGCCTTTGATTAACACACACACAAGACACACAACAGTCCCCAGAACAGAAACCTTCGAGTTTCCATTGCTCCCAGTGAGGGATTCAGAATAATTAGCTGGATCAAAACCGAAGAATCCATCCACTGAGACGTCAGCTGTTATACACAGTACCTCCACTAAACGCGCAACACGATACAATAAGCAGTCTGTAATGGCCGTCACATGGGTTGTGCACTTTAAGACAATGTAAACAGAAAAGAAAAACTACTGATAATAGCTTGGAAAAAAGGATTTAAATACTGTTATTGATGTCGCTCAATAAATACTACGTAAATCTTTCAAGAAATTTATATTTGATCTTTAATTGTCTTATTAAAAGAAATATGAAGTTGCTCAAACCCGAAGGCCACACAATAGTTTGGGTTTTTTGTACCAGAAACATTTGATTATTAGAATTGGCAAGTTGTGAATTCTGTTTTGACTGGTTGTATGACTTCTTTCATCCAAGGGGATCTACTGGGTCTTAAAAATTAGAGAATCAAAAAGGTTCAGGCTGGATTTAATCCACACTATTCAGACTCAGTAAGACATTAACAGAATATTTTTGTTTGATGTGACTTTAACATTTTTGACATATTTATTTACAAGACGATTAGTAGTGCCTGGGCATTTAATGTATTTTTTCTGCAACAAATGTTTTCTGACGATAAAAACGCAGATGAGTAATGAAGCATCATCTCCCATTACAGGGCCTCCCAAAAATGCATACTTAAAAAAGAAATTATACTTTGGGTGACTTTAGGTCAATCACATCACAAAGTGCGCAAAACTGATCAGCTTAAACACTGACTGATGTTTAAGCTGACCAGTCGTTACTGATGAACAACTTTAGACCACTTCCTACATGATTTCTGAAGCATTTGGGTTGCATTTGGGTTTCTTGTTGGAAAATGTTTTTGAAATTGACTTTTCTGAAATATGACTCAAGCTTTACAAGTTAAAGACATTTGAAGGTGGAATTTGATTATAAACAAAAAAAAAGCTGAAATAGTAAGAAAAATATAAAAACTGATCATGAAATTTATTTCTATTGATTGCTACTGCATATAAAAATTGTTTTGTTGATTTTTTTATTTATTTATTTTTTTTTACAAAAATGCTTGGCAAGCAGGTTTATAATTCTTCTTCTTCAGGTTTTGACCAAAGTCCCTTCCTTATAAAAATTAAAACGATTTCTGTCTTTTTATGTTCTAGTAGAAAGCAATGTCTCGGGGGAAATGTGATGCTTGCTCCAGATCTTAGCAGTAAATCCAATCCACACAGCAGCTTCACGTAGTTAAAAAAAATTAAATTTAAGATAGTTTCTCCTACACATAGCTTGAGATGGCTCTAAAATACTTTAAATGCATCACTGAGATACCATGACGCACTCCTCTCTGAAAGAAAAGACTCCTCCTCAGGCTTCAAAAAGTCACGTAGTTTCTCAACAAACTTCTGAAAGAAACGACTCGCAGCGAGTCTTTTACTTCTTGGATTCTTTGCCGTCTCTTCAATAGCTTTTTGAGAATCGGGCGTTCTGTAATTTTCAGCTTCTTATCATATTTCCATGCCGATGTACCGTATTTGACTGCCAAAACTGCTCATTAAAGCAGATGAGTGTGTTAAAGTGGTGATGCAATCCAAAGCAACCCTCGCAGACGAGCATGCCTAAGCCTCAGCGCTGGGAGAGGGCGCCCTCTGCTGGAAACACGTTTACCTCATGAAGTGAAAAATAATAAGAAAGAAACAGTTTTCTTTTTAATCTGGTTTATTGACATGTGTATAGCGATTGTCTGTGCACCGGACAGTTACAGAAGGACATGATATAAAATAATACAAAATAGCTGTACATAAGTTATAGTCAAAGGAATGCATTGTTATTTGTGAGGTTTTTCGCTGTATTAGACACGTCAGCTACTCACTCACCTACATTAAGGAGAGCTTATAAGTTGAGGAGTTTGAGGTTTCGCCATCTGGAATAAGGGTCAATGAACACACATGTATTAAAAAAAAAAAAAACCACATTTGTGAAGAGCTTATGATATCACTGGTGGTACTGAGTAAATTAATGCTGTGCTAAAATACTGTGAGAGGTTTGCTCAATAACTAAGGCCTAAACGAAATAAAGAAAACAACACACGAACACCTACAAATCAATGAAGACTAAACGTAAGCAAATATTACAGAAGAGATAAAGGAGCAAAAATAAAAAAAGAAGCAAAATGAGGGTGCTGCAACAGTTCATCCATCCACATGCCAATTACAGGCAGAGATCTCGAGCACAATTCACTGAGGTTGACACGATTCATAACCGCCAGCTGATACTTGCCTGTTGGAGTCGGTTTTTCTCCTTTTTTTTTTAAACAACAGCACCCGTTCACACCTATTGACACGCTTATTGAAGTAGATGCGTAGAGAGCCTGAAAATAAACCCACCAAAGTTCTGACTTTTGGACAGCTTCAAAAAGAATGAAACCATTCATTTTACAAAAAAATATACATATAAGTATTTATTTTTTTTGGTGACACATTTATTAAATTTCTAAGGATTCCTGTAAACTGAAGCAGTTTTGTCATTTAGACTTTATAAGTTGATCAGGAACATTTTAATTAGTAATTTATGATTCTCTGGGGTATAAACTGGCTGCGACACAGAGGCACGTTTCTGTAAGCCGCTCTTCAAAACAGGGAAAAACCAACCAACCACACAATTTAAGGATTTACACGCGGTTTTACCAGAGATGCCAACAACTAAATATGGTGCTGCTGAAAGGCTCGTCTTTGGCGATCACGACCAGTGTGGTGTATGCATATGGAAGGAGTTTTTATCAATATAATATGAATTTCAGCTGGCACTGCAGCACAAAATCAACTTGGATCAGGGGTGTCCAAACTTTATGCCGCACAGGCTAAAATGTTCAAGTTGAAAGGACTCACAGGCCATTTTTAATTTCTACCTGCTTATATATTTAAACATGCAATATTTTAATGAAATAATCCAAGTGGTTGATTTTTGTAAATCTTTAACCAGAAATGTAAAGAAAAAAGAAGGTAACATTTTTGGATCAGTTGTTTTCTATTTTCTTTTAAGTGTGTTGACAAGCGTGGTATGGATCAGAGGCTGCATAAAGTAATTTCAAAGCTTGATGCCTTGTTTGATTTATGCATCATGAGCTGGACACCACTGGTCATCAAGCCTTCTTTACCTCAAACAGAAGAATATTTTCACAAGCTTTCTGCTCTCTCCATGTTTCTCTGGGGTTGCCCTGCCAGCTGTGACTCTGAGATTGCTAATCCTGAGCTACTGTTATTGTCACCACATCACTTCTCCAGCACACAATAAATCCGGCATTCAGGCTTCAAATGGGTAAAAAATTTTTTTATCAAAAAACAAAACAAAAAAACCCCATCACATTCGAAAAACTGTACGTTTTGAAGTATTTCAGGACGCGTTTTTTTAATGGCTGGATGTAAACATGTGCCAAGTCAGTCGACATCCTGCAGAAGAATTATTGGAAAATGTTAGCATAGCAGTACAAGAGGTGTCATTTATGAAGTTATATCAAGTATTACGTTTTTCTTTTTTTTTTTTTTAGGGATGCACGATATATCGGCACTAACATCGATACTTGCTGATATTAGTAATTTTATAACATATTGGTGCAATAAATAAAACTGGGAGGATTTTTTTCCCCCCATCTTGTTACGTTTGTTTTGGTAAGAGGAGAGGAGAAAGTTGGTTATGTGACATTCATAGTGATGCAGTGCAGGATTGTGGGTATTTTAACTGAAAGGGTGGTCATTTTGTTTACGGTGTCAACAGGGCAATGAAATAATAAATAACATCTGTAAATATTGGTTACAGCGATATTAATATCGGATATCGTTACTGGCCCAAATTTTCATATCCGTGCATCCCTGTTTTTTTTAAGACTCGTTTTCTTTATTTTCCCCTCGAAACAACAGCACAAAACTTTGAGAAAAAAAAAAAAAGCAGTTTAACTCAAGGACTCGGAAGACAACCTTAATTGTGACATACTCGCTCAGCGTGAGTGACGAATTCGCAAACCACCGTGCAAAGTTTCTGAATAAGTGCCCATGTAGCGTAAATACTGTCCAGCGCATGCGAGCTGGACGCGGCTTCCCATGTGAGCGTGTATAACTGACTTCTTCGTGTCTTCCACACTTGTGGCTATGTATTGGAGCCACCACACCTTTTCAAGCTAGTTCACCAAGCTACACCATAATATTCAGTTACAAAAATAGTATCACAATATAGAGCATTCAGTATGAGCACCAGCGAAGGCTAAACATAGCCCGAGTATTTGGCTACATTCATTGTCTGGGCAATGTTTCATGGTAGCAGTGTGGAAGTGGACACAGTGTTGGTAATGTCTTCTCATTCCCGGGCTCTCCTAATCTACCGCACAGTTACAGCTGGGCACAACTTGCTCACACCATAGAGGAATAATTAACTAGACCCACTGCGAATAGAAAAATAGTTATTAGATTTTTTTTTGTGTTTGTTTTGAACATTGAACATCTAAAAGAATTCCTCCCGCTTCCCCCAAAATAAAGCCCTCCCCCTTTTCTTAACAAAATAGTTTGTTTTTTTTCCCCTTTGAAACAAAAGTTCTTTTCTTTTTGAGGTCATACAAGAACAAATCATCCGTCACACCAACACGGACCCTGTTAGAAGAAGTTCAGCGACCCGAGGTGCGTTCAGAACCGAAGCAGTTCAGAATCCGTTGACTTCCTTTAAGATGGCGAGGACTCGTCGCAGAATCTGGTGAACTGAACGCACCTCTGGTTGACCTCTGAACCTGGAAAACCCTTCCCTCCCCCCTTCGAGCTTCCAGGTACAGCCGAACGAACGCCTGGCTCGACGAAGAAAAAGCACGTAGCTTATCTATGCAAGTGCTATTATTGCTTTGGAGAGTTGTGAAGTGAGGTGAACCCAGTTTTAATTCCCTGCCTTTGTTTATCCTCATTCTGCTTCATAATTGAGGTTACGGTACAGCTTCTCGCAAATGTATTAATACACTTTCAACTTTTTCACAACTGGTTACAACCGTGAGCTTCATTGCACTTCGTTGGGATTTTACACAAAGTAGTTTTTTTCCAAACTTCTTTAAAAAAATAAAAAAATAAATAAGTGGTATGAATTTGTATTTAACCCCTCTGTGTGTGAATACTATGTAGAACCATTTGCTCCACTTAAAGCTGCAGCCCTTCTACACTTACATTTTCCACATTCAACTTCCTAAAACTGGAAGGTTTTCTGATCATATATTTTTAAGTAATGCCAAAGATTGAGGCCTAATTTGACATTCAGACACATGCATATTCTCTGATCTAAACCATTCCAATGGCTCTCTCACTGCGTGTTGAAGGTAGTTGCCCTACTGCGCCTGATATTTTTTACGCCACAATTGACCTGCTTTTAGCTCCAACCATCTTCCATCAACTCTGACATGAACGCAAACCAACCTTTCTTCTCAACATTCTTCCACAAAGGCCAGATTTGTGGTGTACACAAATATGCAGTCGACACACTCTCTCATCTAAACTCTTCTTATCGATTAGGTGACTTCTGGAGGCACTTGGTGGGACTGGACTTTAGATATGGGGTTACTGGAGTAACTACAAAAGCACACCACACTTTTCAGATTCTGGTTTGCAAAAAATAAATTAATTAACCAGAACCATTCATATTTTTTCTTCCACTCCCCAATTATTCTTTACTTTGTGCTGGTCTGTCCCATAAAATCCTTTTTTTTTTTTTTTTTTTTTTTTATTTTGTTTAAATAAAAATTTGAAAAAGTTTAACGTGTGTGAATACTTTTGAAAGGCGCCGAACGTAATGCTCACTCTGCCGCTTAAGAGGTCACCAAGGGGTTTCGTTTACAGGAGTATCTGTGCATAGATTTAACACTAAAAGTATTGGTGAAGACAAAGGAGAACAACGTGCACAATTAAATGGATCAGTTGGAACGTTCATGTTTCAGTGTAGTTAAGGGGGTAAAGCCTTCCTGTTTCAGGCGCTGACATGAAAAACTGGGGAAGATGACGAAAGTAACTGAAGGCAGTAGAAGTGACAGTCACAGTGAAGCTGAGACCATTTCTATTAAAAGGATCTTCAGAATGTGGCGACTTATGCTAGTGGACTGAATGAACGCAGCTGCAATTAATGCTGGAAAAGAGACAGTCAAGGCCATTCGTTTTGCATGTGCAAAAAAGCTACTTAAGATTTCACACTGAAGAGAATTGAAAAGGATGTTTGAACCTGATAGTGTGTAGTTACAGTACAACGGGGCTGAGTCATCTTATAGTGAGGAACTTTTAAAAGGTCAAGCAGCATCACCAGAGATTCTCTTTACGTTCTACGTAACGAAAATTAGCTCACTCTGTTTTTGTTAGATTAGACGAATCACTATCTACCTGTTAGCACTGATTAGTCTGTCAGGTCCTCCCGATCTTGAAGCTCTGAAGGATAAACAAGGGGACGGATTGAGCTGCATTCTGTAACACAACGTTGGAGAGCGCGGTCGAACACTCAGAACGCACGTGCTGCCGTGACAGCCGTGCTCGACACTGAAGTGATTCATCGCTCATTGACGTTTGCCATGAGAACGAGGCTCAAGTAGCTTCCTGCGGTTGGGATGGTGGTTACTGAGGGCGCGGCTAGTCGATGGGGCCCTGGAAGATGAGCCGTATCCAGCCGGGGGTACCGAGGGCGGCGGAGCAGAAGGGGCAGACGGGCCTGAATGCGTGTGTCCCGTGGGGCAGAGGGGTCTCGGCCCAGTATTTGGCTGTCCTCTCCGAGCAGACGTGGCCGCACGGTACGAAGGCGTGAGTGGGCGCTCCGGCATCCACGTACACAGCAGGCTCAGAGCCTAGCCACAGCGGCACGTAGGGGCCCACGCTTCTGCACAAGGGGCATTCTCGGCGCTTGGTGGAGCCCTCACCCTCCCCGGGGTCCTCCACCCTCTGAGACCTCTGGCCCCAGTCGTGGCGTCCGTGGACGTGGCCGCAGGTGAGGTAGACCCAGGGCTGACGCTCTTCAAGGCTGCGGCAACAAATCAACTCGACTAACGTCACGCAATTCCTTGTATGTTTGTGACATTGCAGTACTGGCAAGTGTTAATCAGGGTCTCTGCAGGTTTCATCAACTCAAATTTAAGGCTTTTAAAGACCTTATAACACTATTATGAGTGAAAATTAAGACCTGTATCGCTATAAATGTACTAAATACATATATATAATATATATCATTTTGCAAAAATTTCCTTGCACCCATGATAAACGCATCAAGCTACCTGTAGCGGCAACCGCCTCGATCCACCCAACTCACTGAATATGTCTGGGTGCGACTCAAACTTTTGCCAAATATTAAAATCACGTGAGAAAAGAAAAAAAACAACTACATAACATATGCGAGATTAAATAGTCTTACCACGACAAAATTTAAGACCTGTATCATGGTAAAAGTACAATATGCATATATATTTATATTTATTTTGTAAAAACTTACTTTTGCCCATGATAAATGCAAAAAGTAAGCTAGCTAACAAAGGTGTATTAGCTCCTAGTTACCTGCGGCCTCTGTCACCTCAAGTCACTCAAACTTTTGCCTGACAGAAAAAGTCAGGCAAGAAAAAAACACAAACTACATAGTGTTTGTGAGATTAAATAGTGCTGCCACAACAAAAATTTAAGACCTGTGATTAATATATTTAAGGCCAAATGGGAAAAAATAAATGAATTTAAGACATTTTAAAACCTTGATTTCAGATACGTACATTTAAGACTTTTTAAGGATGTGCGGACACCCTGTTAATAATTTATACTGTCGCCTTTTGCAAACAGAAAATCCAATAATAAACTCCTGATAAAAGTTCTTAACACTAAATCAAGTGACAGTAGTCTCACCTGTGGCTGCGTGGTAAGCTTGGGAAGGCCAGCGTGCTGAGGCCCACAGGACACTGCGGTCGGGACGCGTTCAGTTCTTGACGAAGGGCCTCCAGGTGACGCAGGGTGGGAGCGCGCATCAGGCCCTCCCCGGTGCGCCACAGCAGAGTGGCGCCGCAAAGATCCACCAGCGAGCCGTCCCGCAGTGCGCTGCTCTCCCCTTCTGCCTACATACAGACAGGGATATGCCTACAGTTCAACCCAAACCGGATCGACGGAGCAAAACCGTCGCTGAGGTGACTCACCAGTTTGCCCCGACTGGGCCCGGAGCGGGTTTCTCTGAGGGCATAGACGTCTCCGCACACAGAAATCTCCCTCCACAGACCCTGCCTGGGCTCCTGGGGGAAACCTTCCGGATGCATCACCAACACCCCGTTGGTGGTGAGGCCGTCCATGTGGCCGTCAGGATTTTTCCACTTGGTCGCTTTCTCCTAGTGATGAGAGCGCCGCTTCAGCATTTCCGAACAGAAAGCGCCTTTGTGCCGAACTGTTATCACACTCACCCCTAAAAAGATATTTTTAGACGAGTCAAAGCCTGCCGCGTAAATGCGTGCGGTGTATGGCGGGTTGCGCTCGCACACCACTCTGCAGGCAAATCGGGAGATGGTGCTGGGAGCGATGGAGGGGTCTTCTCCTTCTGTCCCCCCTCCGGAGGTGTCGGTCACCACAAAGTCGATGGGACTTTCTGTGGACCGTCCGATCTGCAGGAGAAACAAAATTCGCTCCTGTTTCATTATAGTGTTAAAATAAACCACACCTACAATTTATTACTATTGTTCTTACTGTTAAAAGTGGGTGACATGACTGCCGAATCGGTTAATAAATAATCTTTTGTATTTTCTGCCTAGGTCTCTGAAGTTTACTGAGAATCTGAACCATGATTGTTTATGTTTTTAATTCTTAAAAAGGAAATGGCAATCCAGTTCATCATTTACAAGAAATAAGGCAAGAAAAAAAAAAAAAAAAAAAAAAAACCCTAAAAAAAAAAAAATTTTTTTTTAAAAATTTTTT
>NW_015112984.1:25533-37601 GCF_001443285.1 Poecilia latipinna
GGAAACCCATTTCATATTTTAAAAAAAAAAAGGAAAAAAAAAAAAAAAAAAAAAAAAAAACAGCCTTAGACAAAAATAGATTTTCTTTGAAAATTATTTTTAACACTTAATCGTCACAACATTGAACTGAAATAATCTGCCTAGTTTCGTGTTGCATCTGTGACGTTACATAAGAGCGTTTGCGGTAGGCATCAGGAAGAGGATGTTTTAAAAAAGAAACACAACCGTGTCTTAAAAGATTATTTTGTGTGTTTTACCTGGAACATGTCTGTGCTGTTGTCATGGCAATACTCCACCACCACAGTCTGGTTACGGGACAGTGTGAAAGAGATGCTGTGCTGCCCTCTGCTGTGGACGGCCTGCAACACGAAAGCAGCAACAAGCAGCATAAGTACGCTACAACTTTTATTTTTACCACTGAAAACAAAATTAACAGTTTCAGTTTGGTAAAAAAAAAAAAAAAAATCTATTGTAATTTGACCAGATAATGGTAAATCTTTTATCATGTATGTTCCCAAGAAACCCAAGTAGGAAGGCATAAGGGACAGAGCACAAAAACGCCGTTTTTCACAAGTTCACATCCTGCCTCTGACAGGCAAACAAAGGTCAACAGACGATCAAAGGCAGGAAACTTACAAGCCGTTTTAGCGTGCACACACGCATACCTTGCTGTCCTGCGGCGTGTTGAGGATGTGCACGGCGCTGGGTTTGACGCCGTTGGCCTTGGCTCTCCGGTAAAGAGCGAAGCGGCTCTTTCTGCGCCCGCGGTCTCCGCTCGGCAGAGAGCCATTGTACCTGGAGACGGACAGGGAAACCAGAACACTGCAATAAATCGCTGTTCTTTTAGGCAATCTGCAGAGTTAAAGGACACAAGAGAGGCCAAACACACAACCTGGTCAGTTCACTGACCTGTTACAGCGTAGATTCAAACATATTTGTAATTTAAACAAGTTTTGTTTTTGTTTTGTTTTGTTTTACTGCATCTTTCTATGTGATCCTGCCAACTTTGAGTAGGCACACAGATCTTTGGAGATGTTTTTTTTTTTTTTTTTATTATTCCCTTGAAATTAATTAAATGAGACAAACAGCCAGCTGTTGCAACGAGTCGTTCAGCTGGAACAGCCGTCTGAAACCAATACAATCATCAAGATGTGCTTTAAACTGAAACTTTAACTCTGTTACTTCTGTCTGACTACAACTGTCTAAAAAAAAATTTGTATTATATTCTCGGTATTGGAGTTATATTTCAGAATAAAAGTACATTTGTCTGAATATAAAAATGCCTGGTGAGATGTTAAACTCTGATGGAGCGCTGGTACAGACGATTCTAGAGCGGATCTCGCAGTTTTTTAAGCTGCGTAAAACATCATTTTCACGGTTTGGGTTCACACAGAAGGCGCTCTGCTATTTTCGCTAATCAGCAGAATGTGGTCATTATCGAAACCACTCGGGGTGGGGGGGAACCCACCACACCAGAAGACTGTCAAAAGAGTCATCAACTGCCCATATTGGCCCGCAGATACCAGCCTTGGGAAAGTATTCACGCTCTTTGCAATTTGCAGTATTTTATTGGATAGATCAACAAAAAGCAGAGTTTACGAGGGACTTGAGAGTCCAAAGAGGCTCACTGTCTATGTGGAAAACAACACTAACCCTACAACCAGAGTTTTAATGAAATGGTTTAGGTCAGAGCATATTCCTGTGTGTTAGAATGACCTAGTTAAAGGAAAAAAAAAAAAAGAAAAACCTTACAGTCTGTGGAAATGTTTTTGAAATCGCTGTATACAGATGGTTTTCCTTCCATCTAACTTTAAGGAATAATGTGAAAAGAATTTCAGCCTTTCGATGCATAAACTGGCAAATTACAACTAGAAGATAAAAAACAAAATGTTGAATCAGGGGGTCGAATACAAAGGGATACCAAACTATGTGCTTGTATATGTGTAATGAATTTGGAAATTCAAGTGTCACTTTCTTTTTTTTACTGAATACCTAACCACTGTTTTTGGGTTGGTTTATCACATAAAATTCCAAAACAATATATAGAAGTTGTTTTGGTTTGTTTTGTTGTTTTTTTTGGCAAAATATGAAAACGCTCAAATGAGGAGAATATTTTTGTACTTTGAGGAAGCAATGAGTGCTGAAGCAGTTAAAGCTCCAGTGAAAGTATAATTTCATCGTATGGCAACGAATTAAAAACAACTCCACCTAATCAGAAACACATTTCCTCATATCAGTGTAATACAAGCAAAACTTTCTTAAATCTATCTTATTTCTCTTTTACAAACTGAATGAATTTTAACCAGACCGATCAAAGTAAATTTACCAAGACGACATTTTGAACAAGTCACCAGTAGTGCAGCATTGTTTAAATTAAGGAGCATGACTCAAAGTTAATGTGTCCAGCCCAGTCAAATCAAACTAATCTGGGTCAGGACGAAACAGGACATATAAGGACAAAGTTATATGGGGCCTGAGTAACAAGATGCAGATGTGTATATCAGAGATTGTTAAGAGAAAATATCTAGAGAAAATGGAGAAGAGAAAATGGAGTACATAAGACAGAAACGGCATAAAAGCAGCCAGAATCTAATTTGAAAAAAATCAGAACCAGAAGCATAAATCGCAAACGCCACCAGACAGGAAGATCCAGATCCTCACGGTGCAACTGTGGACCAGTTGCGTGTGCACACAACACGCAGTTGTGTGCGCACGCAACACGCATGTGCAAACGCCGTATGAAATATTCACTCCTTCTGCCCCTCAACACGGGGTTTATTTTTGTTAAGGGCAAGCCACCGCAGACAGGGAGCCTGCTTCCGTCAAAGTTTGATACTCAGCAGAACGCTGGAGGGCCGGGAGCGAGGGGACCGGGTCGGAAGGCACCACGGGGTCGTGGACGGGAACGCGCGCGGAGGCAGACGTTTGAAATGCTGACGAGTGTGGGAGAACTCTGCTGGACGTGGCGCATCGTACGGAGACCAGTAAAGACAACGAGTGTTGGCAGGACGAGGCTGCACAGAGCACACGGACCGCAGTGAGGCAGACATCAACCGCAGAGGGCATGTGAGCGTCAGCGGCTGACCTTATCCATGTAAAAGCACACATGCACAAAACAGGCCTGGGAGTAATGACATCAGACAGGGAGCAGAAGAAAGAAAGGCCAATTTAAACACATTTCATCTGACTTTTAAAGGGGCTGCTGTGTGACCAATGGCCTCTAACAAGTCCTACCAAAAACATATTCTAGGATTGATTTAGTAAAAGCATTATGCAGCTACACCTATAATAACCGCACAATATTTTCTGTTGTAATATTGTATAGTATATTGTTTTTAACGCTTTAAGAAATTTCTTTACACCTGAATTTCTTTTTTGCGGGACAATAAAACCTTTGATACTTTTCAGAGTTTCCCTCAGTGTATTATCAGCCTGGCGGGCCACCAGGCTATAGTTGCACCACCACCAGGCAAAGATTTGTTCATTTATTTATTTTAGTTGGGTTTTTTTTTATGTTTGGCTTTTTTAAAGACTTTGTTGTTGATGTTAATAATTTCTTCCAATAACACATAATTATTACTTGGAGACATTTTCAAATTTTCTGTCCATTTTGACCATTTTTTAAACTCAAAAACACGGTGGGATGACCAGCCTAGCGACCCCTACCACCGGCATTAGCAAGTTTTCTTGGGGGAACCCGGCTCTTCTATTATATTCTTCTATAAATGTTTCTTTTCCTGGTATAATCAGATTATAATCACTGAATTAACGATAACAGGATCTGAAATTGAGCAATTTCAAATGCTCATAGTAGTTAGTTTTAAAACAGTGCCTCTTCATAAGAGGGCTTGGTGGAGATATAATGTTTTGGTGACTAGAAACATTTTCAGAAAGCTTAAATTGTCTTTTGTAGGTAAGACCATTAACCATTCTTTAAGCCAGCAACTGACTAACAGAGCTGCGTTCAGCACAGAGTAAACTCACCACTGGTGTTTGTTAATCATTGTAGGTATTTCAGTAAAAAGAATTACCCTGCAACTTCTTGAACAGTAATCGAGAATTTACAGGTCAAACCTTAACGGCCGCTAGAAATCGGTATCAGTCAGCAAAAGCCTGATTTGTCCCCCACTGGTTTTATATTACGGGATGCAGATAGCCACGCTCAAACTGAGAAAGGCTCTCACTTGTTACCCATCCTGATCTTAAGGATGTAAAGGGGAGCTCTGTTCAAACAGACAGATAACAAGGCGGCGGGGGCAACTAATCGGTATGCTGATGAGAACAACCACAGCCTCCTCTCTATGTTCATCCGAAGGAAGGAAGGGATAGGCCATTAGGTCACTTATCTTTGGCAGACACAGGAAGCCTGCATTAGCAGTGTTTGGTTAAGATGGTGCATCTGTGTGTGTGTACATATATATGTGTGTGTGTGTGTTGTGGCATTTATGGTCCCTGCAGACCTCCACACAGCGTACAGCTGTAGGGGCTGGAGCTGCTGTGGAAGTCGGTGGCTGTCATCAGCACATCCTGCCCACTGCATGCATGTGTGCGCGCTAGTGATGTAAAGGGGCTTTTCTCCTCCTCCTCCTCCTCCTCCTCCTCATCCTCCTACTTCACCTCCTCCGCCTTCATCCCTGGCATGAATCAGACTGAGACGATTTTCTATCAATTCTTAATAACCAAACCCCAATAAACAAATGAATATTTATATATATAAGTGAGGTGTATGCATATGTCTGACAATGGTTTGCTCCTCAGACCTACTTTTAGGCAGTCACGGATCCAGCAGTGGATGACATCATTGGGATTTTCAGCCTGCTCACCCCCACTACAACCATTGATGAATAAGCGGCTATCACCGTAGTAGCCTTCTAATGTAGTACAGCAACTGCAGATTTTGCATCATTTCCACTGAAATCTGTATTTTTAAATTAAGTGCTGGGATATTATTTATAAATGCTGCTCGGTTTATTCGCTAAACCTACTTTATATCACTATTAAGCTGTCAGACTGTTGGCAGAACCGACGGGCATGTGTAATAAATGAGCCTAACTATGTTACTACAATACAGCTGGTGTCGAAAAACAATGTTAAGAGCGACATATTGTGAGTAAAACCGGATTTAACACGTCGCATCACGGATTACTGTGTTAATGGGGCTCCCACGCGTTTAATATGATTTGCCGCTGGAGCGTTTTTTCCCCTCAACCCTTACGTTACAGAAGGACTTACCCTAAAATGACCAGCTCTCCGTATTTCACCGGGTCTTTAACGGGCACATCATCGTCTCCGTCTTTTTTCGGCGAATTCATCAGACTGGACTCCTCCAATGAAAATGAAAAATAAGAAAAGAAAAGAAAGAATCAGAAAACCTCGACCAGTCCCCCCCCAAAAAAAAAAAAAAATAGTGAGGAGATAATAAAACAAAGCTATCAGACTCGAAACTATATTTGGTTGGTGGTCTTATCAAAGTTTGGGCACAGTTAGGTAAAGTTTTCCCAGACGTCCTGGTGTTTGTTTTATCGTTTTAATCCTGTGAAGAAGCATCTTTTCTGGCGGTTAAGGCCAGTGGGAAGCTAGTTTGTATCGCGGTAAATCTGTTCAGTAGCATAGGGTACAACAACGGCTAACGGCAGGGTGTAAGACGTACCAACTTTTTCAGGAGGGTAGGAATTCAAAATGTGCTTTAAATATTTTATAAACCATCGTTCTATCCGCTTATTTTAATTCCGTATTTCTTATAACGTATTTAAATCCTATTAGTTCGAATGTCTTAAAGAAAGACGTGCTGGTATTTTAAAAAGTGAGTGAGCTGAAAAGCGAACGCCACCTTCATGAGTCCAAATGGTTTCTTCCATCGAGAGACTCTGGCTCCCACTGATAGAATAAAATGAGGCGTTTGGAAATTCACAGGAAGTACTTGTGTCCCAAGGCATATTGATGGATTCTGCAGTTTCTAAGCTGATGATATACATCTTCTAATTTAATATCCGACCATAAAGCGTTAGTAGTCTTGTAGTTCATTATAAAGTCTGACGTAATGAGTCTCTTTGCGGGCAGAGACAAGATGTGGGTGAACATTAGCGGGCTCCAGGAAGAACATCTTCGCTG
Source organism: Poecilia latipinna (assembly GCF_001443285.1). Lineage (NCBI taxonomy): Eukaryota > Metazoa > Chordata > Actinopteri > Cyprinodontiformes > Poeciliidae > Poecilia > Poecilia latipinna. The sequence continues at coordinate 31,645 of NW_015112984.1, forward strand.
TATTTCACATGGGAGCTGAAACACAAACATAAACCAGCTTGAGGCTTTGGATCTCTGTCATCTCTTCCTCTCCTCCCCACACATACTTCACTCACGCTCTGTCACAAAGTATAGTAAACTATAACGTTGTAACCACATGAGGGCAGTGTAGAGGCGAAATAAACAGGCCAATCTATTAAATTAGTTGATTCTTGTTGCTATAAATAATTGTTAAGCTACTTAGGACTACTTTTTGGTGTTTTTCGCTTAAGTATTTCTTAACGTTTGATTGGCTACTGCAATTGATTTAAAAATGATTGTGTTTTCAGTTTCTGGTTGCTGTCATGTTTTATTATTTTAATATTGACTATATTTGTTTTAAGTAATTACAAATTCATAAGTCTTTATTATTAATTTGTGTTTTTGTATTTTCTCATTAAACATTTAAGATAAGAAGTATTTGGTTTTAATCATTTATATTTATGCTTATTGATTTAACTATGCATGTATTCATTATTTTTCATTTACTAGGTGTAACAACTGACATTTATGCAAAAAATTTCATTTTTACATTTACATTTAGCATATTCGTGTAAGTTGACATTTCAGTCAATGAGTTTTAGAAACTGTTCGTTTAAAATGTTGTCCCTTTTCTTCTTGAATCTAAAAATTGTTTATGCCTTTCTTTTGCGTGACTGTTGCTATTTATTTGTTAATCTATTCATTTTATTGGCTTACGCACATAACTTCGGAACTATCTGTGTCCAAATCTGGAGAAAGTAACGACAGACGTACAGTGCAGATCGTTGAATCTTTAACTTGACTGGAGGGGTTCACAGCAAGGTAAATTCGGATTCTTCTCTCCTTAGGTCTTAATAAGAGCCAGATTGGAGTGCAACGTAGTTTCTCTCATGTGAGCTGCGTACCTCAGCTCCTCCTTGCTGTAGGCGTCTTTACCGCTGCTTTGATTAATGCCCTTCTTGACAGCTTGTCAGTTTAGGAGTTCTGCCATGCCTTGGTATGTCTGTAGTTGTGCCATACACTTTCAAATTACAGCTGATGTTTTGAACGTTGCCGTGTGAGATGTTCAAACCCTGTCACGTGGCTTTGTTGTTTTATAACCAATCCATCTTTAAACCTTCCTACAACTGTATCCCCGACCTCGCTGGTGTGTGTTCCTTGATCTGCATGACCATGGTCTCTTAAGAAGTTTATGGTTGTATAATGCCGCAAATAACTGGAGAAGGTTCACATGGTTTGACTTTTTTTTTTTTTTTTTTTTTTGCAACAGACTATATATGAAAAGTTTTATTGTGAGTATGTCCCGTGTCTTGCCTCTAAGCGCTCCAGTGTTCAACTTTGACTAAAGACTGTTTGGAGAGAATCCAAAGTTTCAGTAACAGAATCTCTTCAGTCCTCCAGCTGGGTATAAGTGCCTTTAGCTGAAACAGAGGACTTAAAAGTGGTGCAACACGTAAAGGCTTGCATGCCCTGCACAGTCCTCTGCAGCAATGCTGGAAGCTGTAAAACACTGAAAATGTCTGTGTTAATCAGAGAAGTGAAAGGTAATGGGTGATGGCTCATCAGTGAGACTCAGGATAAATGAAGCAGGCGTCCACATCCTTATTTTATGAATGACAGCCTTCTGCAGAGATAGTGTCCGCCTTTAATGATAACTCACTTTTTCTTGGGTATAAAGAAGTAGATTACATAAACTGCCTTGGGTCTATCACTTGTTTAACTTCGAACATAGTTTTCCTATGAGATACAAAGTAGAAACTGGCTAGACCAGATGTGTGCGTGCGTGTGTGTGTGTGTGTGTGTGTGCGTGCATTGCGTGCGTGTGTGTGTATGCCTTTCTTTCTTTCTTTCCCACTGTGGGATTAAGGTCACACCCTCTGTTACTCTGCCTAAAAGTCTCTGTCTGCTTTTCCGTGGCTGTGTGGGGCTGAGTTTTAACACTAAGAAGCAAACAAGCTTTTAATTGATGAAATGTTTATAGCTACATTGTTCAGACATAAGGACAGAGATCCAATTTGGACAGCTGGAGTTGTTTATTTCACTTCTCGGCTCAGGAATTTAAAGTATGACCCGAACGAATGTATGGACTCTCTGCTGGACAGACCGTATGGACAGACTATGCAGTAATCCCAAGAAGAACATATTCCCTTTGCTTAGCGCATCAAAACTTCCTGTTTTTGCTAAAGAGCATATTTAGAAGGCAAACGCAGAAAAACAGCATGAAGGACTTACCGGCTGGTGGAGTAGCATTTAGTTCAGAACCAATTCCTACTGTCAATGTTGATCATAAAAAGTCGGTCAGGAAGTGATAGATATGGAGCGTGACACGTCCCGAATAACAACAAATAAATAACTTGTGAAATAATTACTTAAATGTGTCATCGAAACTGTAAATGAGTCCAGAAATATTTTGTTAAATATAAAATTAATCATGCGTGTCTCAGTTAAATGCATGGATTTTTATTTTCCATGATTTAATAACTTATTTCATGAGATGAAGCACATCATGACTTAATTTAATCTGTCAAACCCCGCGCACTGACGTTTGGTTGGCGGCAAGTCAAGTCAGTTTCCTCCAAGTTTGCTATGACTCTGTGACAATATTTCAACTAGAAGTGTGAAAATAACTTCTGGTTATTCACCGAGCGAGCAACTTCAGCCTCTGCGTCTCTGGTTTGGTCTCAAATATCGCTAACAAGTTCCCAAGAAAGTTCACTTGTGGAGGAAACTGCCACAAACTCCCGGCAGCATAGACGCTATCCCCGCCCACACATAATCAATTCTATATTTGCTGGATTATTTCTGTATTTAATATCCAGTTTCAATAAATTAAAGACACGTTTAAATAATTTATTTTATAAGTTATTTCTTTATTGCAATGTGGCACTCGTCACTCTCTGTAGAGGAACACGTAAAGTGCAGAATGTTTTCATCCACAATGTAAGCTTTCTGTGGTAACGATTTGAGCTTTTCTTTCCTTATTTCGCAGGACATGCTCCGCTGGGCCCTGGGAGGTTTGCCTTAGTGCTGAAGTTTAGACAAACTGATTAATGGGGTGGCAGTAGCATCCAGAGTCTTTTCTGCAGCCCACAGGGATGTGTATTTGTCTTTAAGAGTGGACAGCTGATAATGTCCTTAATGCAGTCTTCTGCACCTTTCTACAGTGCCTTCCCTTATCAGCTGCAGAGCTGCACGCCTTAACAGGATGCTGATCTGACAGAGGATACTCCCACTGGTGCTGCAGCAGAAATACATAAACAGATCTTGAGAGAGTTATTTTTCTTCCTCAGACTTCTCAGGAAATTCAGTGTTTGAAGGTGCATTTTTTTTCATCGAATGTTTTTTTTTTTTTTTAAAATATGTATGCCCAAAACTAAAACTTGGTATTACCCACCCTCCCTCCATTTTTCTACGCTAATATTCATTGGCAAGTGAAAATTTAATTTCCCCCTTAACTCAATTATCAGATGTTTACTCTGTTTTAAAGCTGAGATGTTTTTAACGCTCAGGTCTTTTAGCCTCTTGCCCTTCACTTTGTTGGCATGCTGGCTTCTTTCATTGATCAGCCCAGCTTCCTTTGTGCTTTCCGACAACTCAGTACTGATCTTTGTGGGATGAGAACGAACACAGTTGAATGTGCAAAGAAGGTGCACACAAAACCCTGCTGGGTTACTTCGTCTACCCATGGATTGGACGCATCATTCAGTGTTTTGTTTAATTTGAGAGGAGACTAAAGGGAGTCCAGCATTTTGAACAAAAACAAAGAACAAATCAGATCGTTCAGAACCTCTTCCAGGATGCGGTAAGAAGTTAGAAAATGATATATAGTAGTCTTATTGCCAGAAGGTTGATGTAAACACTGAAGAAAACCAGGTTTTTCACTGAGCATCTAAGCAGTTAGAGTCTATCAAACCCCAATATGTTTATGGAGAATTTACAAGATGATTCAAGTAGGCTATTTGTTAGAAGTACGTTATTAAATTACAGATTCCAACTGCAATTTCATATGTTGCGCACATGTTTTAGCTGTATTAAAATAATGTTTTATGACATTTTTGGAGGAAATCATTGTAGCCTCTTCAAAATTGACGTTATGCTTTGCAGTTGTTGAGGCCGATCCTGCAGAGGATGGTGACAAAACTTTGGCTACGTCCACGGCGCAGTTCCATCTGGACCAGCTGTTTTTAGTACAGTGCTATGATTTGTGTGAGCAGCATCTGCCCTCTGTCTGACTTGATATTTGGCCGGCACAGTGGTCTTCACAAAGAAGTGATTGAATCACTGCTGCTGCTGCTGCTGTTGGTAATCAGGTTGGCACTGTACTTTAGTTTTTTTGTAAAACATGTGCGTGAAAGTATTAGTACCTTATCAGTCAATGACAACAACATGATATCTTGGCTGCTTCTCAGTTGTGATTGTTTGCATAGCTTGCATACCATGACATTTATGTTGTCTGCATAACTTCTCATAATAATATGGGATTGAAGCAGCGAAACCGGAAAGAAACAGCTATGTGAAATCCTCCAATTGAGCCAGAAGTCATATTAAATTAACTAATCACAGGTTAGATTGTTTGCCTTAGTTTGAGCATTTGGGATGAATTATTTATGCTACCACAGCAGGACGCTTGGCCCGCGAAGACTGGATTTTTGTTTAAGAATTTTTGGGAAATGAGCACAAATATAGATATTTCCAGGATAACTTTACTTGTATGAAACACAAATCCAGAGAAAACGTAGGTTTTATTCAGACTCACAATTGAGCTGGTTATTCTCATGCATTTTTTTTCTCCCTTTTGTAAATATCAGACGACTGACACGCGCATACCAGGTTGTAAAAACTCACATGCTTTTGAATGTTAAGCAGACAAAAACATTTTTTTGAAACCATATCAAATTCAAATGTGGATCAAAAATTATGCTGCTTGTAAACTGTAGAAACGGGTAAAAATAAAACACATCTCTTAATATGGATTTAGTCTGTATTGAATATTGAAGTTTCCACCTGAATATTTGGTGGGGGAATGGGAAAAAAAAAAGAAAAAAAGATGGGAGTCAAAACAGTCATTTTAGATCACTTGTACACTCCAGCCATCTGCTGCTGGTTTCTTTGTCACTGTTGCCATAGAGACAGCAGCAAACAAAGAAAAGGTATGTATGCCATTAAACAAACTGTCTCGTCTCCCCTGTTTGTGTTGAAAACTTGAAGGCAACCAACAAAGCAGAACTTGAGACATTGAAGCACGACGCAAGCGAAACTGGACTGCAACAAACGACTCTGCCCGTAGTGTGTGTACCTGCTAGGTGTGTCCTTATTTTATGTTTTTATGTATTTTATGAGCAGGCACAATGCCGCAGATGGCTCAGCATATTCCCATTCTCCGGCAGCAGAGCCTCTGCTACTGCTAGTGATTTCAGCCTGCCCCCCTCCTGGGGAGCACTCTAATTGCATACGCAAGCAAGTTTTGTCACTTTACACCAAATAAACAAATGTTGTAGCAAATGACTGTCTGGTCCGTGCCGCACGAAGCGGCATCAGCAGACTCACAGATCTCAGCGTAAAGCCGAAGACCACGAGAAACTGGAGATAAGAGCTTTTTGTGGACAGAAAATCACAGCCAAAACTGACCAAATATAAAGCTCATAAACATGTGACAGGATTAACCTTTGTATTCGGGGGGAAAGGGCAGAGCGTAAAAGCAGCAGTTCAAGTCTGCGTGGCCTCTTGGAGAAAGAGGAACACATGCGAGGAGATCTATTTTTATCGCGTAATTAAAATAATCTGTGGTGTACTGTCTTGGTTTTTAACTCGAGGTGTGGAAGGCCTCTAATCCTGCACTGCTGAGCCCTTCTACAACTGTTAAAGCAATTTTAATAAGGCACCTGCTAACAACCTGCTGTACATGTACATGACCCTGGCACACACACACACACACACACACACACACACACACACAC
>NW_015112984.1:40785-46271 GCF_001443285.1 Poecilia latipinna
TATGCCTGGCACACACACACACACACACACACACACACACACACACACACACACACACACACACACACACACACACACACACACACAAACACAAACACACACACACAGCTGCTGGTCCGAGCTTTGCTGAGTACTTCACGTTAAAGCAGATGGCTCTTCAGACGGGACGTTTGTAAGAACCAGTGGGGAGGCTCTGTGTGTGTGTGAGTGTGAATGAAGTGTGTGTGTGAAGTGTGTGGGGTGGGTTATTTTGGGATTTTGTGCTTTGTGTTATTTAGGGACGTAAATAACACTTCCCTAAATAAAGAAACCAGAGACAGAAACCGGCTTTGTCTGTTAACACCTCGACAGCTTATATATTAATAATTACACAGAACGAAAACTGTAATACCTTTTACCTAATTTTGACATGTTTTATTTCTTCTGGTTAAAAAAAAGTGTACTGATGCATGATTGGTTGTTTCACTGACATCCCGGAGCGGGATCAGGTCCATATTATTTTTTCTGCTTACAAAAAGCCAGTGCATTGTGCCCGTTCAGGCCCATGCCTTCATAACCAGTCTCTTTCTTTCATTGATATCGCCTTCTTCCTTTTGCTATCTCAGCCTGTCCATCTGTCACTGTGGTGTGCCATGTGTCACACAGGAAGGTTGCAGCACATGTCAGTTCCTGTCACAACCGAAAGCACAACTCAACATTTATTCAACCCTCCGTGCCTTTGTCTATAGAAGACAAAAGATTTGGCATAATTAAAAATTCTCGTAGCTTCCTGTTATTTCAGATAGGCATCGGTAGAGGTAACCATTATTGCTAGGCTTTTCTGAGGTACCTTAGCTTCTTCAAATGGCTTCTGAGAATTTGTTTTAACAAAACAAGTGCAGTGCTTTGCATTTCTTAACTTTTTTTTTTTTTTAAATTTTGTCACGTTAATGTCACATACTTCCATTTATTTCAATGGGCTTCTATGGTGTGAGCAATTTAACGCAGAAGGAAAATGCTACACACTTTGAGTCATCTTAGAGTCAATACTTTAGCCACAATTAAGACGGCAAATCTTTTGAGATTTACTGGAAAGTGGACCTCTAGTCCCTTCATCTTCTAAGATTGCCATCTATCGTCACATCGACTCTAAACAGCTTTACCCACAGTATGATAGGGCCAACACCATGTTTCACCATTGTACAGTGTGTTCAGGGTGAATCTGAGTTCAGTGTGTTCTGTTTTGATCTTTTTTGACCAGAAATCCTCTTCCACTTGTTTGCTACTTGTGTACCTTTTGTCGAAAAATGCAAATGGATTCTCTCCAGCTCCTCCAGAGTCAAAGTGGGCCTCCGGATTTGTGCTCTGATCATTAAACTTTGTCCGATTTGGTCGTTTAGGAGGACGGCCTTGGCGGGTTTGCGGTTGTGACATGCTCCTTTTATGTCCAGACAGTTCCCACAAGATGAAATTTATTAATGGGTGTGAGAATAAAGCAGTTGCACAGCACATTTAAAACATTTTATTGGTGGAACATTCAGAAGACCATGTACTGTTCTCCTTCCAGTTCTCATTATGCAGCGCCGTGTTGGTCGACGATACAAAATCCCACGAAAATACGTTGCCGTTTGCGGTCTGAATATGACAGAAAGGAGTATAAATACTTCTGCAGCTTTCTGTCCCTGCGTCTAATAATACATTTCATTCAATAAAGATTAAATGAGATGGATTTCATCCAGTGAACACTGCTGCTAATGCACCGCCTCCACTAATTACAACTGTGTGCCCTAAATCGTTGGTGCTGCGTTGGTGCCGCCTGCGGCAGAAACACGTCGCCCTCCCATTGCACAGCTCTCCTCCAAAAAGGCAAACGCAGGCTCTGGGCTCCCTATAATTATTAGCACATTGTCCGCAGCAGAGGGGAACGGAGTGTGCAACAGACTCGGGAGGAGCTCTCAAAATTGCCCTGCTAGCTGAATGCCGCCCCGCGTGTTGCTTTAATGGACGCCGTTTAAGCGGGGAGGGCCTTTGTGCTGCAACTGTGACGGCGAAGCCGAAGCTCTCTGGCCCGTCCAATAATAGCCCGGCTTTTGTCCTTTTAAGCGGAATCTTCTGTAAAGAACAATTATGTCGATGCGGAGGAATTTCATTGGCCCTGTAGCGAGTGACAAAGGAATAAATTTTTAGCTTAAAAGGCCCCGAGAAACACAAGCGGTAGGATGCCAAGGAGAAAAGAGAACTGTAGAAAGTATAGCTCATTGAATTACACACAGAAAATGTTTGTTGTGCTCCGGGGTTTAGGACGAATCATCTTTTTTTTTTTTTTTAAATTTTGCAAAAGTATTACAGTCCAGCATTTGTTAGGTAAATTAGAAAAGCGCTGATTTCTTTTGTCACCGAGATCAATCAGAGTCGTTTCTGGTAAAGCGTTTGCTGATCTCAACTTCCTGTGTGATACCGTATTAGAGGTAATAAAGTAGCATGTAAATATTACTGGTGAAATATTACCAATTTCATCAGCATCACACTTTTATCAGTGATATTCTGGATGCTCCAGTGTTAGTTTCTTTTTCCACAGCAAACAGATATTTTATCCCAACTGGACTTCTGTCGTAGTGCGGTGGTCAAGCATGGGTTTTAACTCTTATAAGAAAGTTACAAGGATGTTTCGACAACACAAGAGCTAAAAAGTGATTAGCTTTATCTTTTGTTTCACAGCGCACTCGACGCATACAGCTACAGTTTGCAAAAAAAAAATTTGCATCTTGTGCAAAGCAGTTTGCTGAACGCTAGGCTAACATATTTAATCTGTTTTAATTTGACTAACTCATCCGGGAGCAAAACTGTTCTCTAACTTTACACATGTAACGCTTTACTTTGAGCGTTGTTCAATTTAACAACCAGCGTTTCAGCTGCTTTCTGTGCAGTTCTGCTTGCACATACCTGAGCAGATCGAAACAGTTTCTCTTTAGAACGTGAAGACCGTTTTAAAAAGGTTTTGTAAGGTGCTTACATTACAAAGGTAAACCTAAATTTATTCGATAAATAAAATGATGTGGATAACCTGGATTATAGCTTTGCTAGCCGCACACATGAACATAAGCAGCAGAGGAGTTGAGATTTATCAGACACACTTAAAAAGGCCTTGATTTCTGTGTTGAATGAGGATGTATATTCATTTAAATATGCACAATTCCTCTTACATTCAACCTTCTGAAAAGAACAAAAACTGTAAACTAAGCTATGTTTGTAATGGCTTCATTAAGACATATACAGATTTGGATACAGTACTCTATCGTGGGCTGCAGTTGCCACTAAAATACATCTTGCAATAATTAGGACAGTGTGCTTGTTCAGTCAGGTTGTTGACGTTCTATCCTGCGAATGTTTTTTTGTCACTTTGTTTTCTCAGTTCTGTTTTTTCCCCGCTTTCTGCAGGTGTAGAAGCAGACTTCTAAACTTCTAGGGTGTTTTCTTTATCATTCTGTCTCTCCTCTACTATCTTTTAACTTATTAAACCCTTTCTTTTCTGTCTTCGTCCATTTAGCCCAGAGCAACTTCTAATGAATTTTTTTTCTATATATCAAGCAGAGCGCTATATAGAAAGCCATAATAACAATAGCATTTCTTCCTGTTCTTTTGGTTTAAGTCTATTTAACGAGGTGCGTTAAAATGTGCTGGAGTGACTAGGATTTTTTTTTTTTTTTTTGCCCAAACTCGGTGACATGCATAGAGAAACATATAATGCTCCCCCCCTCCTCCACCTGTTGCTACGCACTGCTGGAAAGCAGGCCGCGCCTTCCCCCAAACTTTTAAGGAGGACAAATGATGCATTTCAAAGATATTTTCTGTTACAAAAAGCACAGTCATGATGTCAAAACAAAATTAGCATNACAATGCAGTTGACAAGTTACATGTTGTACATCTTCTAAAGCAAACAACCATTAACTGTACAGTAGCCTGCAGGCAAATAGTTGTGAAGCAAGGTCTGGAATGACAAAAAGAGATATTTTGTTAAATAATTTCATTGACTACTACTACTAACTTGACCAAGGGTATATTTTAACTTATTGCGTTCTACTTTATAAAAGATAATGAATAATGATAACTGTAATACCCAAGCAATTAACTGCTTTGTTTTAAATCATAATACAAATGCAGTGATAATAACTATATCTTTAACTCAAGATTTCTCAAATCAGCTGTAGTTTGGCAGTAAAACTTGAGAGTAAAAGCTCGGGAATTGAAACTTTAAGGCTCTCCATACCTGACTCTGAGCATTGCCAAGTGTTAAATCTTCGCTTCTATGGAAACAGCTGTAGGAGGACGACACAGACAGCGAAGTGTGAGAAAAAAAAAAAAAGAAAAAGAAAAAAAGACGGGTCTGCTGGTTTTTATCTTCCACATCCACGTATCTTTCATTGAGGACGTCGACATTCGTGTGCAGTTTTATTTCGGCGTTAGCTCTCTTTTGTGTCGACTTGTAAGGCATAATTGGTGGCTTTCCGATGAGATGAATGAAGAACTGAAGGGAGATTAAAATCAAAGAGGAACGCCTGAGTAAACAGTTGACAGGGGAACTACCAGTAGGCTTGGTTTGTGAGCTTTGTTTGAAGTCGACCCCGTCAAAGGCGTACAATAGAGTAGTTAGCCTCCGCCCAGGGGAAAAGAATAGAAACAAACAAACAAAAAATGTAGAAAATGTCCATTTAATTGTATTGTTTAAACCGAGGGGCCACAGGTGAGCCTGACAGGGTTTGACACCAGATATCGTGTGTGCGGAGCATGTGCCGGTGAGCACATTGACAGCGGTACAAAAGGCCTGTGACACATGCAGCATGATTCACCGGCCCCAGCGATGACGTAACATCAGGAGTAGTTTCAAACTCCTCTCCCTTTTACACATTTCCTCTCACAGGTTCCCCCTTCTGAGCCACGTTTTCGGTCAAAGTTTCCACATCCAAAAACCAAAAAGGGTCGTGAAAAAAATAAAAAAATAAAAAAAATAAAACAATAAGAAAAGTGTCGCAAAACAAGGGGTATGTTTGACACTTTTTCTGGCACCCAAATGCTCTGACAAGAAAAAACAACAACAAAAAGGACAGGAAATTCTTGTGTCTGGTGATCCTACTTTAAATAACAAACAAACAAACAAAACAAAAAAAGACGGTGGAGAAAAAGCAACGGCGGTTTCGTGAGAGATAACCGGGCCCCTGTCTCATTTGTGTGACTACCTCGGGCGAACAAGCTCCGTCCTTCAAGCCGGACACATGCGGAGTAGCGCTTTGCTTTCGGCCAAGCTTCACATCGACAGCTGCAGAGCAAACACAACAAAAGCAAACAGAGCAGCAGAGAGAGACACAAAGCAAGCATTCCTGAACAGGAATCCATAGACTTTTTTTTGTGTCTTTGGAAAGTTTTTTTTTTTTTTTTTTTTTTTAGGAGTGGGAAAACAAAAAAAAAAAAAAAAAAAAAAACACAAAAAAAAAAAAAAAAAAAATTTTTAA
>NW_015112984.1:49192-50298 GCF_001443285.1 Poecilia latipinna
TATTCTTGAAAGGGAACCCAAAGTTTTTTTTTTGTTTTTTTGGAAATTTTTTTTTTTTTTTTTTTTTACGAGATGGAATCACATAAACAAAACAAAACACAAACACACAAACAAAAAAAAAAACACTTGATAGGATTTCACCTGTTCTTCTGTTGACTCTCAGATCTAAGTGCCAACAATCAGCTTTGCTAAAAAAAAAAAACTTTCCCGGCTTTCATTCCACACCCTCTTTCTTAAGATCGCATTTTCACAAGCAACTTTATTCCTTATTTTTGAATGCCATGGGTGACACATGACGCTCCAAGCGGCGATATCAAGTGTTAAGCAGGCAGGGGAAAGCAAAGACTGAATGGCTTTTGAAATAGTATAGCCCGACTTCAGATCTGTGCCTCAGGATTAGTGGTTTACTCAGAGGCGAAGCGGCAGGACGGTGATGAATAAACTTCATCATCATAATCATGTGATTTCCTCTCGGCTGTGCGTGCGTTTTTGGCGGCGACCCTCTCTTAGTAATGAAGTCTGTAGAAAAGAAAACACGAGAACCGCTGCAAGAGTCTGCCACCCCGGATTGGACTGGACTGGACGAAGTGATACTCGGAGACCTTTTGACGGGAGCACGCTTTACCTCGCAATCACTACTCGGAAACTAGAGCTCTCATCATTTATTCACAACAAATGACTCACAGGAGCAGAAAGGAAACAAGCCGAGGCTCACTTCTCTTCGGTTTGTCCTTCTTTCAACTATCGCAACGCCCTAAGCTCTCATTTCCTCTTTTATGAGCTCAATCTTTTTCAGACGGGAAAAGCTTTTTTTTTTTTTTTTTTTTTTTGGTAATGCAAAGCAAGTCATTGAAAAGGCACCACTTCCATATTGATCTGGATATATATTTCTTTTATTATTTCAACAGCATAGCATAAGAAAAAAAAAGGTACTGGGGGGAAAGAATTAAACAGCAATATGGTTTTAAACTTTTAACAGAATTGACTGCAGGACTTCAAACGGGCTGGTGATGTTTAAAACAAAAAGAAAAAAAAGTAAAGAAGCACCTGTTTTGGAGGCGAGTAGGGGGGGGGGGGGGGTGGGATTTTTTTAAACCCCGCGGGGG
>NW_015112984.1:53402-79039 GCF_001443285.1 Poecilia latipinna
CGCGGGCAGAAGGGGGTGGGGGGGTTTGGATCTTTGTAAACCTCGCTGGAGTCCAAAAGTCAGTTCAAGAAAATCCAAAAAAAAAAAGTATGCACTACCAGCAAGTTGCTCAACCCCCCCTCCCTTCTCCCATTCAAAGTGCAAACTCAGCGGCTGAGAATACCCTTCGCCATTGCGACTGTCTCAGTTTCGGGGAGGACGGGGAGTGGGAGAGGGGGGTGGCACACCTGGGACCCTGGTCCGGCCTAAGGCAGCTGAAAACTACAAAACACTCAATGGAAGCTCTGAGAGAAACGAGAGTGGAGATGACAAGAGACTGGTTGGTAACAGATTCAGATTCTCACCCTGAAACCCCCCCTCCCACCCAAAAAAACTTACATATATATATTTTTTTATATATCCATATCACAGTGTGAATATCCAGCGTCCATGTTGGTCATTATCATGGATGGAACCACTGCACAGGAGAGAGGAGCTTCCACATCTCATTCATCCCAGTACAATCAGTTGAACTTTTTAAAAAAGGTCCTAATAACACATCCATAGTACACATTCTGACAGAAAACGGAGGCATCACCCCCCGAGCCTTCAGAAGTGATATGCTGATCTAGGAAACCGTTTCTGGGCTTTCCCCCCCCCCCATCCTTTGGATATGTAGCTGGGTTGTGAGAGTGCAGGATACGAACTAAGTAGGAGGGGGAGGGGGGGGGGAGGCAGCACCGTTCAGGTGAGTCCCTCTTTAAAAGAAATGATACAATAATGAGGAAACAAAAGCAAAATGCAGTAAAAAGCACAAAAGTAAGATGTGTAGATTAACAGAACTGATTACACAGATTGAGAACTAAAGAAAACTAAAGAAAAACATTTTCTTTTTTATTTTGCTTAACTGAAAATTTGGGATTAAAGTGAAATACTTGTCATAAAGAAAAATAAACCAATAAGTAAATTACGACTCTTTTCAATACACATTAAGCAAAGAGATCATTGAATTGAATTAATTGCTTCAAATTGCATCCTTGTTTTTTTTATTTTGTTTTTTTTAATTCTCTGCTACTTTTTTTGTGTGTGTGTGTGTGTGAGTGTGTGTGTGTCTCGAAACGTCCAAGCTGGTGGGTGGGAGGAAACATTAGGATTTGTAATTTGAGGTAAGCCAGGTCAGGCCTTCGTATAGTCCATCCCCTGTCGTTGCACACGAGGGCTGAACGTACCAATTCCTATCCCGGATCCGGGTCAGGCCCAGCTTCTCCTGGATCTCGTGGGGCTTCATGGCGTCTGGCAGGTCCTGCTTGTTGGCGAAGATCAGGATGATGGCGTCCCTCATCTCCCGGTCGTTGATGATCCGGTGGAGCTCCTGCCTGGCCTCGTCGATCCGGTCCCTGTCAGCGCAGTCCACCACAAAGATCAGGCCCTGCGTGCCCGTGTAGTAATGTCTCCAGAGGGGCCGGATCTTGTCCTGGCCGCCCACGTCCCACACGTTGAACTTGACGTTCTTGTAGGTGACGGTTTCCACGTTGAACCCCACCGTGGGGATGGTGGTGACCGACTGTCCCAGTTTCAGCTTGTACAGGATGGTGGTTTTCCCGGCAGCGTCAAGTCCAAGCATCAATATTCTCATCTCCTTGTTGCCAAAGATCTTTGACAGCATCTTCCCCATCTTGTTTACTGTGCATAAATACTTTGTTAGAAGAAGAAGGGGAACTCCTAATTAGAGCCAAGCTTGTTTTCAGGACAACAGAGAAGGCCGGGGTTCAACGTGAAGCTACACACGTGACAACAGTGGGTTGACACAAGTGTCAAAAAAAAAATCTGAGAGCTGGCAGCAGCGTTTAGGTCTTTACAGTACAATGAGCTGGATTGAGGTAATCTGGCCTGAGGAATCAGAGGGACTTCATGGGGTGCTGTTGTAGATTTGGGTGGGGATATATTTTCATGATCCACTGCCCTCCGATGTGAGAAGAAAAAACGACATTCCCTTCTTTCAAAGTCGGCTTAGACCACACACTCCCTCCCAAAACCAACAAAAATATGGGTCGACTCTGCTTACAAGATCTTTTTTTCCTCCCAGGTGAACGAGCAGAGTCTGGTTTGAGGAGTTCTTTCAACCTAAGGACAATATAAATCAGGCCCAGGCCAAGCCGGGGGATCCCACTTCCTTCTTGGCCGCCGGCTGTCCACACTTAGCTTATTCCCCCTCGGTGAATTTCGAAGCACGCCGATTTTCTTCGCTAACCGGCGGCGACAATTCAGAGCCTTCCGAGTCCGCTTCAGTACCGGGGTAACCACAGGAGGACCGCTCAAAAGGTCATTGATTCATCCGACTTTCTTCTCTTCCTTCCCCCTGTGACATAGGAGCGGTCCGAAGAAGGGAGGGGTGTTAGTACAGAGGACAACTTTGAATCCGACAAAAAAAGAAAATACTCTCTCTGCTGAAACCTACAAGCTCAACGGAAAACAGATGAAAAAAAACTGCAAGAGCGGGATAAATACCTGCGTCTGCGGCGACCATTCCCCAGTCCCCCGGGCCGTTTCTCCCCCACTCTTGCCGCTCTCGATTTGTCTTCCTCCCTCTGTGTCTCCAGCCGTTCAGTCAGGCACAGCGGTGGCGGGGCTGTTACCGGAAAAGGTGCGGACCGAGATCAGCCGCCACTTCCTCTGCAGCGCGCACTCACACACACAGAGCAGTGCTGCGTTCAGGAACACGAGTAAAGCTCCGTCATCTGAAATTATAAAGAAATAACGCTAAGACTATTAGCATGAGCTTAAAAAAAAATAAAAATAAAAAATAACATGTCAGACAAGGAACATAGTCCAAAGTAATTTCACTTGGTTTGCTTTCTTGTACTTTATTTGATATAAAACAATGTAAATGATAAAAAACAGACCTTGTCTAATTTGCCTAGTTTACATGTTGAACACCTTCTGAGTCATAAAGGAATTAATATTTAACTTAATTTAATTTACATGAAATAAAGTAAATTATTTCATATAAAAAACTAAATACAGGTAAGCGTATCTTTGTAAATCTATAAAGTGCTCAATAACTTCAAAAGTAAAATACAATTTGAAATTATCAATAACTATTACAGTGGTGACTTTAAAAAAAATATTAAGCTTGAATATTTATTTATGGAATCTTATTGTTATTACAGAACTTAATATGCTATTTTTGTTTTCACTTGTATTCATAATTTTAAATTTATTTGAGCAGGGTCTATAGACCCTAAAGCCAAAGGCTAATTTATTTAGATCAAGTTAATATTATTTGTCAAAATCAATACATAATTATCTTAGAATAAAATTACAAACATAGACTGAAACAATATTTCAGAATGTGTTAATTCTTTAACATGATAAATAATTTATTATTTACTACTCTTTATCTACTGTACAGTATGTACAGCCATGTGGCTATGGGAAATAAATGTTTCCGATTACCCCTAAAGGCGCCGTAGCCATTTCGCATGCGCGCAAGAAAAAAAAGAAAGCGGCAGCTCAGTTGCAAGTGGCCCATTAGCTCGTATTGCCGCCATTAGAACGCTCATATCAGACACAATCACCTCCAATGTGACGTGTACTTTTTTTTTTAGTAAAACTACTAAAATAGTTCATGCGGCACAAGGATTTCAAGATGGGTTTTACAAGCGGTTCTTTCCAACATGTCCGATCAGTCATTCAAACAGTTTCCGTTTGATTAGTGCGTGACGTGGAGGCTGTGCATGAAATGGGCGGGGGGTGAGTGAGGGAAACTACAGCGCTGCTGTTCTGTCAAAATGCCAGTGGGGTATGGCAGGCCGTTTTAACGTAAAATCGGTTTCGTCAGACTATCTTTAATTACATTCCAGATGTAAAATGGACACAACTACATTTTCACCATTCTGAATGGTATTTTAAGATATCTTCATTTAAATTGTGCCCACTAAGGAGAAGAATTCAAGATATGGTGTATAAGCACCCATACAGCTGCATGAAAAATTTTGGGTGTCCTGTGATGAAACCGATTTTGAGTTGCTATAGTTTGCCATAAATGGTGGTTCAGGAAAAATTTACCAGGGGGACAAGAGTGGGACCAGTGTTTTTTTTAATGGGAGGTTCAGAACAAAAGAATGCAACAAACAAAAAAATTAAACAAAACAGGACAATATAGCATGGTTTAATCAGACGACCTCTGAAGCTGCAGGTTTCTATGTTTAAACTACAACATAAACGTTCGGTAATTTATATAATCATGGTTTCATTTGATCAACCCGAGTAAAATATTTATTCAGTTTTTAATGGCAACTTTGCACGTGATGTCAACTAAGAACAAAACAACAAATAAACATAAATGAAAGGTACTCACAGACCTGACATTTTACATCTAGGATATGAAGAGCTAAAAATGCTACTCTTAACCCAGTCCCTAAGCAGTTGTTAGGTCAACAGGGGGCCACAATGTCACACAAGTAAAGTTCACAAATGATATTTTCTACAATGACACAATTTGACTAAATAAATCGTTTGATCCTTGACATTTAAAATATTACATGTAAGTCAAGGAATAAAAAAACAGTTTCCTAGTGTATTTTGTTGCTGAACAAGCTAATATTAGTGTGGTTTTCTTTTTATAGTCTGTCCAAGTCGCATTAACAACTGAATGGTCACGCATAGTAAAAAGACACTTAGGAATGTCAAGACAGAATAAAAGAAGTTAGGTCTGTGAAAAGCATCTGAATTAATTTTTTAAAGTAAAAAATGTAAATCAAGATGTATACATTCTATTAATCTTTACATGTTTTGTTTTTCAATATGCACAGATTATCTCAAGTTCTCTCCAAATAAATCAATCACATAAGCAAATGTGATTTAACACACATTTAGTTATTCAGTTGCTAATATTGCTTTCTTGTTGTGAACTAATGGTTCGGTTCTTCAGGTAGGTTGTTCAGTAGCAGTTCAGACAGTCACGAACGTTTCCCAATATCGTGATAGCAGGAATAAGGAAAAACATAACTCAGAATAACAAGCACAGGTTTCCTGCCAACAAATATGGCAGATGATATTAAACAACCAGCGTCCATGTAACTCCAGTAAGTTTGGGCTTGTTTTCCTCTCTTATTTTTATTTATTTATTTATTTATTTACTTGTTTGTTTTAATATAATAGATGTACTTACATTTTAATATCATTGGATACATTTTTGTCTTAGTGTAAATAAAGTTTGTTTAAAAAAAAAGTCTTTGCCCCTGCGCTTTTCCCTGGTAACCCCGTTCAGCGTGTCTCCATGGTGTTCTGAGCAGGCATGCGCACTCTGGGTCTGTTCTTCCCCCCAAGTTGATAGGTATGGTGGATGACGCGCGCCTGTCGGTTGTTCGGTTATAACTTTTGAGAGTAATTACCGTTTGAGAGGATTGACTTCAGTGACTTGGGAGCTGCAGGTGAGATTTTCAACCACGACATTCATCCTACTTTGCAATCAATGACTACGATTAGACATTGTGCTAATGCTAGCCACGCTGGTGGAGACGATAACCGGCTAGCCAGTCTGGTGTGTAGTACCAACTGGGGACGAAATCAAAAAGGAAGATTTATAGTTGCGTTGCTTTGTTATCTCAGTATTTCAGACCAGTTATTAGAGAGGGTATTTGATTATGCATAAAAGCAAATATGGAAACAACGCAATCGGGAAAAATGTCTCTATGCTATTGCTAGCTAGTTAGCTTAACATTCGCGTCAAGTAGACAGGCTTAGAGGCCCAATTTATCGCTGAACTTTGAGCAAGCGATCACCCGGATGAGACATCGCCTCATTTCAGCAAACCCTCTCAGTCATAACGCTGGTATCTTTTCTCTTTTTTTTTTAAACTTGAAGTTTTTATTTTATTTTATTTTTATTGGGCATGTTATGAAGCTAACACATCTCCGCTATTATTTTTAGCAGGTCAGCTTGAACCTTGTATCGAAATTGAATTTAGGACTAGGAAGTATCTTGTTGCACCACCAGCTGGCGCTTCTGTCACCTGTCTGCATGGGGTTTATTTTCGGCGCCCAGTCATTTAAAAGTACAGTAATCCATCTTAATGTAAACGTTGAGCTAAATTGAAGCTTGATGTTGCTTTAGATGTAATGAATGGGTCCTGGAATTCAATTTAGGTTTTTGTTCACCTGGTGGAAAGACGCCATCAGTTGAGTTCTGGGAAATATGCTTTGGCTGCTTCAAACTACTTTTCTTGATCAATAATTAGGAATGTGTAATTATTTTCTATTAAGAGCCTATCCTCTGACTTTGTGCTTGTAGCATTTAATTTAAAAGAAAATTGGAATTCACTTCCTTTTTTTTTACTTGGTTTTGCTTGTAAAATAAAAGGTGCATCCCGTATTTTTACTACTCATAAAATAACCAATATGTTTTTCTTTTCCCCCAACAGGTCTGTGATTCTAAAGGTGCCACTTTTACTGGAATGCTGGACACTGAGTCCACAGCCATGGAGAGTAATGGGAACGAATCTCTTCCTGACCTTCCTGCTCAGGCAGCGGACTGGTCCTTGGAGCAAGTTCCTCCACAGCCGGACGCCAGCGTAGCGCCGGAGGGCTCCAATTCTTCTCAGGACGATCTGACACAAGAGCAGCAGCCGAGCCAACAAACGAACTCCTCCGAGTTGGGATCCGTGGAGAAGGCTGTGGAGCAGTTTCAGCTCGCCAGCGCGTCTCTTTTCCAAGAAGAGCATCCTCCTCCACCGCCACCGCCCCCTCCGCCGCCACCTACAGAGGATCCAGACCAACCGCTGCAATTTGCTACTGAGCCTCAGCCAGAGGCTTTTGTGCCAGATGGAAGTCAAGGTAACTAATAATAGCTAATCTAAGTTTAACATCCTTGGGTATTTAGTAAGGCAGCAAGCCTAGGATCAAATGAAAAGACTGTAGACTTTGAAACTGAATGTTCCGTTTTTCTGTTATTATTTTTTAACTTTTCTACAAATCTTTTGTAGATGGTACCGAAGCCACACAGATGGAGGATGGCATGGAGCTGGAAGAACCAGCCCGAGACGGTTCACAGGAAATTTCTCTTCCAACAGAACCAACCCCACCCTCAGAGTTTGAAAAGCTTTTTAAGATCTGTGAAGACAGCCCAGAGGACTTCAACGCCTGGGTTTCACTGCTGCAGTATGTCGAGCAAGAAGTAAGAAAACATACTTGAAATACGGCAACTCGCCTCCGTCGCGCTTGTATGTAATGCCTGAGGTTTTCATTTAGAAACAGAGTTGTAATCTTGTGTTTCCATTGTGTCTTTTGCAGAATCTTCTTCTCCCTGCAAGGAAATCGTTTGATGTCTTTTTCCTGCGTTATCCCTACTGCTATGGCTACTGGAAGAAATATGCAGACATGGAGAAAAAACACGGCAACCTACAGGTTTCAGAAGAGGTACAAGTTCCTCTGAGACTTTTTTTGTTTTTTTTATATATATATATATATATATATATATTTCCCCCCCCCCAAAGCACCAAAATTAGGTCAACAGACAGAAACAAAAATAAATCAGAGTCCAGTGCAGTCCTTTTGGTATTTATATTGGAGTGCTTTTGTTAATATGGTTCATTAATAAGAAAGAAGGGGGTGGAGCGGAAGCATTATGTAATAAGGAGAAGAGAAAAAAAACTTTTTTTTTTTTCTTGATGATTTTATATAGTTTGAGGGGAAGCTACATAGGGAAAGCAGTATTATCACAGTTTGCATTATGACGTCTCTCCACCCCAGCATGCCGTTATGCCATGCATGTTGTAGATGTTTAACTGAAACACCCAGTTGCATTGGACTAATAATTATCCTGGCTGTGACATGAATGAGCTCTTTGAGGTAACTGATTGCTTTAAATTAAAGTGTCCAGAAGTGGGAACAAACCTGAAACGTGCTGGACAATGCCTCAAATTCCAGAGTTGGGGAAAACAGTCGCGTAATAAAAACAAACTCTTGAACTTTGTGGTTGGACTTAAATCTTTATCTGGTTGAGCGCGCCAAAGCATTCAGCTTTTACAGAGAATCATAAAGCCGTTTCAGCTTCTAACAAACGACTTTCAAACACTCTCCTACCAAGGTGTACAGAAGAGGCTTGCAGGCTATTCCTCTTAGTGTGGACCTTTGGCTTCACTACCTCACCTTTATCAAAGAGAACTCGGACCCCAACGATCCAGAGACGGAGGGACGAATCCGAGCGTGAGTACAGCGTTCGTTGCCTAAACGTGACCTACTTAAAACCCACGACTTTCACAATAAACATCCCTTCTTTTCCTTGTTTTTTTTATAGTTCATACGAACATGCAGTGCTCGCAGCAGGCACAGATTTCCGATCTGACCGCCTTTGGGAATCCTACATAAGCTGGGAGACGGAGCAGCAGAAGCTGGCTAACGTCACCACCATCTACGATCGCGTCTTAGGCATACCGACGCAGTTGTACTCCCAGCACTTTCAGAGGTACACAGGAGGACGAGCAGTTAATTTTTATTTCATGTTTTTTTTTTTTTTTTTTTTTTGTTAAACTACTTCAGTCACGCCTCTGAGACTGAATGACATTTTGGTTTTCGTTTGCTCAGGTTCAAAGATCACGTGCAGGGCAACCACCCCAAATACTTTTTGTCAGAAGAGGAGTTTGTTCAGCTCAGACTCGAGCTGTCTAAGTCCAGCCTGTCTGGAATGGTCGGCGAAGACGGAGAGTCGAACGTTCCTCAGGAGGAGCTGCCACCGGGAACCGAGGATCTCGCCGATCCCGCCAAGGTAAGAACGTCGCCGCCATTCCTGGTAAGGGACAAAACTGACAACATTCCACTTGCAGGTTTAGCAGGAGCATTCCTGTTGTCCATGATAACATAGGGTTAAAAAAACAACGAAAAAAAAAAAAAAGAAAATGCTCAGGTTTGAAGAAGTTTTTCTATGTCACCAGCCAAGCCAGGAGATCCAGTAAGGGACTCGCCCTTAAACTAAAAGGATCAACCGGGGCTCCTTTGAACCCAGCTGTGCAGGGTGCAAACTTTCCTGTCCCCTCTACAGGCTTCTTGTCTCTGGCAACATCATGGTGATGTAAATCCTTGGTTGCAGGACTAGCAGTATTCAACAAGTGGACAATGTTGTGCTGGAGAGAAGCCATAAAAGTGCTGATCTGGTTCTTGGTGTGTTGTCTTTTTCTTTTTGTAGAGGGTGACAGAAATTGAAAACATGCGCCACAAAGTGATCGAGGTTCGGCAGGAAGTGTTCAACCACAACGAGCATGAAGTCAGCAAGCGCTGGTCCTTTGAAGAAGGGGTAAGTTTTTTTCTTCTTCTTCTTTTTTCTTTTCCTCCCTCCATGTTCCCTTGTGAAAGCGGCATTTTCCTGAACGATTTCTCCCTTTGTCAGATTAAGCGACCCTACTTCCACGTCAAAGCGTTGGAGAGAACGCAGCTAAACAACTGGAAGGAGTACCTGGACTTCGAAATCGAGAACGGGACCCCGGAGCGCGTGGTGGTCCTCTTTGAGCGATGCCTCATCGCGTGCGCCCTCTACGAGGAGTTCTGGATCAAGGTATTTTTGTTGGGCTTGAACTCGCGACTCGTTGCTGCTGCCTCCCTGCACTTCCCCATCAACGTTGATAATCACATCATCGACTCAGTTTAAAAAAAGAAAAGAAAAACAACCAGAAAAAAAAAAAACAAAGAAACGTCCTGCACTCTCTTTGCGTGTAACGTTGATATGTGACTGTATCTGTTGTATTAGGGGATGGCCAGCTTGCCACACAAGATATGACTGCAGCATTTGCCAACTACTACGTTGCATCTTCTTCGTCTCCCACTACCTTACAGAAACTTATCTAATTGGTTCCATGAAGGTGCTGATGGGTTTACACAGAAAATTTCTCAAAACGATCTTGTCTATGAAGCAATTCACTGAGTGTGCGAACTGTATTTACAGGTTAAAAATGTTCTGTTTCTCTTGCCTTTCTTCTTTTCTTCTTCTTTTTTTTTCCTCTGTCCTCTTGCCTTTCTCCCAACTTGCTTTCCTTTTTTTCCATTCTAAAGTATGCTAAGTATCTAGAAGGCTTCAGCACTGACGGTGCGAGACATGTGTACAAGAAGGCGTGCTCCATACACCTGCCCAAGAAACCTGCCATCCACCTTCTGTGGGCAGCATTTGAGGAGCAGCAAGGTAAAAACATAAATTCAGCAAGCCGATCGATTTAACTTTATAGAATGTAGTATTTGCACAGTCCACAGACTTTTTAACGGGGTTATGGCCTGAGCCTGACATTGGGCGGCTTTATCCGTTCTAAAACTGTCTTAAGTTTTAGAAGATTTGGCGCCATTCATGCCGTAATTTCCATTTAAGAAAGAAGGCATTTCAAAGAAGTACCGGCACCATCCATGTTGTTCAGCATCATCCACATAGCCATGAAATGTGAAGCTACACTTTCTAAAAGTAGAACCCAAAGGGAGCACATGGCAGGCAGAAAAGGAGAGGTCCAAGAATTGATCCCTGAGGGACACCACAAGAGAAATGAGAACTTGAACGTAGTCTAACTCAGACAATTCTGTCCCTCTGAAATAAGATTAAATCTACTCCAGTGCTGATCCCTTAATCCCAACTTCATGTCGGCGTCGGTCTAATTTGGCCTCAGGATTAGAGAAATACCAGAATAAAGGTGTCCAAAGTCATGCAGGTTTAAGTAATGTATGTCATTAGGAATTCAAAGGGTCAAAGTGAAACGACATTTAAAGTAATGGGATGCGAGTAAACGATCTCAGGTCAAAGTATCACTCTCGTCGTTCTCCAGGCAACGTGGAAGAGGCTCGCGGGATCCTGAAGGCCTTGGAGGAAACGATCCCGAATTTGGCCATGGTCCGTCTCCGCAGGGTCAGCCTGGAGCGTCGCCGTGGCAACTTGGACGAAGCAGAGGCCCTGTTGAAGGAGGGAATGGAGACCGCAAATAACGAAATGGAGTCGTCGTTCTACGCCGTGAAGCTGGCGAGACACCTGGTGAAGGTGCAGAGAAGTCTGAGCAAAGCGAAGAAGGTCCTTCTTGATGCCATTGAGAAAGACCAGGTGAGGATCTGTCGATACTGGACGACGCAGTGAATACGGACATTACGTTTTTTTGTTTTCTTGGTTGAATGTTTCCTCTTTCAGGACGTCACTTGCTCTATCAGTTGTGTGTAATATATGTATGCATGTCTGCCTTTGCAGACCAGTTCGAGACTATACCTAAACCTGCTGGAGCTGGAATTCAGTGGCGATGTGATGCAGAACCAGGCGGAGATCTTGGCTTGCTTTGACCGGGCCCTAAGGAGCCCGTTGTCCCTGGACTCTCGCATCATTTTCTCCCAGCGCAAAGTTGAATTCTTAGAAGACTTTGGCAGTGACATCAACGCGTAAGTGAAACGGGAGTTAACGTGTAGACGTTTACCGACATGTTGAGCTTTCCGTCTCACCGACATTCCTTTAATTCCATACTTAGGCTTGTGGCTGCGTATGAGGAACAACAGAAACTACAGAAGGAAAGCGACTCTTTAAAGAGAACGGCTGAGAACGGATATGACAGGTGGGAGAGGAAACGGCACATTAGCGCACTGTGTTGTTCTCAAACACCAAGCATTGTTTAACCGCTAAAGCTAAATGGTCTTCAAACCAGAATTGTCTCATTCAAACCTTCTTCTCCAGCTCTCAAGAACCTGACGCCAAAAGGCAGAGACTAGACGATCCTTCCGCAGTTGCAGCAAACGCGATGACGGACATGCAGGCAAACAGCTCTGCATACAACTACAACTGGTACCAGGTAGGTTTGAGTAGAATGCCTTGTTGGCTTATCCACTCCCCCCAAAACAAATGAAGTTGTTAATGGGTTTCTGTTTCTTTATCAGCAACAGTATGGCGGCTGGGGACAAAATTCCTGGGGACAGTACAACCAGTATGCCCAGTACAACCAATACTACCCTCCTCCTCCTACATGATGCACTTGAAGATGGAATTGCATTTTTTTTTTCCTGACTTTAAACCTTGGAGCAAAGCAAATTACCTGGGTGTTGAGAAGATTTTAATTCAGCCACACACTGAGCAGGATAACCTTTATTTTCTTCTTCTTCTTCTTCCACTACTGCTGTTTACTCTGTGCTAATTGAATTTCATGTTACATCCCTGTGTAAGAACAAATTTGGTTCACAAATTTGGTAGGAATGTAAGAATTTGGTTTTAAAACGGCAATTGCTAGAGATGTTGTCAAAGCAATATTGTTTTGATGAAATAAATGTTGAAGGCAAATTGACTTTTTTTTTTGTCCTGTATAAGACAAAAGCGTTTTAATTTTTTAGATCGACTGACTTAGTTTGGTTTTTCTTTGTGTTCTGGCTTTAAGGTTGCTAGAGAAGCATTTCTGTATGTTTCTTGAGTCATGTTTCTTCTTTCCAGACTTGTAAAAATGTCATGATAGTTTCCATGAAGAGCTCCCTGTTTTCTTTGTTTTTTTTTTGTTTTTTTTATTATTTTGACCTGATTTCCTAATAAAGAAATTGATATCCTCAAGGCTTACTGTTTCATGGCAAGAAGTAATCAGTTTAGCACTCATGATATAACCTTATCACGAACTGTTTACAACACACCCACACCGCCACTCAGTCCTCCAGTCAAGCATGTTTCTAGAAGTAAAGTTTGAGTTCCTTATTAGCTGGAGTATACATAAGTTAAGCCGGTAATCATTTTAATGACGGACAAATATTTCATTCGTGAAGTCACGTGATGAATGATCAAATTAAAATAAACAGCTCACCTCCGAGCATAGTTCAATTGTACTCCTAATTATCACTTAGATTGAATTATTGCTCAGTACACGATAAAAACTTAGTTTACAACTAATTTTGACTTAAGAGCTTGCGGTATTTTTTTTATAATACATTTATTTTGTAAATAAAATACAAGATACCTGTTAAATTCGATATCTATACATTTTTCAGTATTGGTTTCAAGTTATTTTGCTTTTCCCTCCGCTGAGTATCCTGGGCGTAACAGTTACATCCGCTAAACCTTACGTAAATCTGCACATGCGCTGTTCTGCCCCTCAGACATTCCTTTTTATGCTTAGCGTGGAACGACTAGCATCAAACGAGGTGAGTCGCCTTCGTTTTCTGGCATTATTTCTTGTTATGAAGTGTCCAGTGACATATTCCTTTGCAAATTTAGCATTATAATCTATAGCCACAATGTGTCGTGGATAGTTTTTTTTCTTTCGAATCTGTATTTAACATATTTTAGACCGACTTCTCTCAAACGCGTGCACCATGTGGCTAAGCTAAGCTAGCATAGAGCTTGCTAGCATATAAATATCTCTTAATTTAGTTACTTGGTGTTTCTCAGAGGGTGTATTTTGCCCTCTATAAAGAAAAAACCCGAATGTGGAGGTTTAGTGATGTGGTCAAATTGATGCTTGTTTCCGTTATTGGATAAAGGGCCACGACAGTAGCAGTTTCCGATCGAAAGGCCGACATGTTGATTTTCAAATACTGTGCTAAAGCTGAAACAAAGTTCTTGTGTCGCAGATTAGCCTTGAGTTGCACCAAAAAGCTACGTTGATAGCTTGAAATTAGACTAACTCAACTGTTGTTTTAAGATTGAATTTAGTTTTATGCAGCATCAAAAAAAATATTGTAACTAAGAATTGTTATAACAGCTGTTTGTAAGAAAGTGAAACAAAAAACAGTTTCTTGTGTAATGACATTAAAATGGCTTTACAGACTTTAAAGATCATGTTATGCTGTTAATGATTAAGCTATGGAATCTTTAAATCTGAAAATCGGGGGCAAGTTATGTCTCAATTTAAAAAAAAATTATATTGTGGCCCTAGAGTGTTTATCTCAAACTATTATAATTTTTAAGGAGCAGAGATTTCTATTGTCAGCAACACTCTGTGTTAGATGTTTATATTTCAGCTATAATAAATATCGACTGACTCCTTTATTCAGCAAAAACCTCTAACATTATAGAAAGTGCATATTTTCACCATTAAAACAGAACATTAGTATGTAACAATGAATTCAATTTGAATTGCTTCCTGAAACATTCTTTGTTAATGAAGATTTTTTAAAAAAATCTATTAAACAGTGATAACTGTTTTAGAATTGACCAATTTACCTCATTATTCTTTTAGCTGTATTGATATGGACACATTTTCTGGGATTAGTAAAGCATTTACTCATAAATAAACTGAGTTTTGGATTATAGGTACAGTTTTTTTTAAAATTGATTCTTAAAATCAAATCTATTCTTCTGATAAAGGCTTTTGCAGAGCTAACATTTAATATGCCTTATGTTGGTCTCAGGAAGTAATATGTAGTGAATGTAATTTTACTTGATGAAACAGAAACCTTAACCCACAATAGCAAATATAAAATAGTTTGAGGGGATGGCACAATCAGGAGGTTGATTGCAAATGCCAGTAATATAATAATTACTTAACCTTTTGGCTTTCTTCCCCTCTCCCAGAGTAAAGATGCAGCTCTTCTTGCGTGGCCAGAACACTCACACCCTTGAGGTGACCGGACAGGAGACTGTTGGCCAGATCAAGGTACATTAAAAAGAACAATCAGTACAATTACAAGCTGAAATTTGTAAGGTTCCAGAATGATTGGTTTTGAACTGAGCTCTTTTTTTTTTTTTTTTGTATGAACAGTATTTTAAAGATGTGTTGACTCTGGTTGTTTTCCAGGCCCATGTCCAGGCTCTGGAAGGACTCCTGGTTGAGGACCAGGTGCTGCTGCTCGCTGGCTGCCCACTGGAGAATGATGCCTCCCTGGCAACCTGCGGCGTGACTGAGCACTGCACCCTGGAGGTGGCTGGCAGGCTGCTCGGAGGTCAGTACATTGTTGCCAGACATTTTCTTGCTTCACGAAAGCATGACTTCAAATATTGAACCACAGTACAGGTTTTAAAAATCATATGGAGTTGTAATACTGTAATATTTGGCTTTTTGTTTAAATTCAACTGTAGTTTGATACATTGACTTTAAGGTAATTTAAAATTGCATTCTTGTAGTTGTTGATGCAATCACAGTATAATGTTGAGTCATGAGTGTATTGTTTCTTCCAGGTAAGGTGCACGGTTCTCTTGCCCGTGCTGGAAAAGTAAGGGGACAGACTCCCAAGGTAAAGTATCCCGTATTCTTTTCTCTTTGTTGCAGAAGTAGCTGTGCAATCAATCGTTTGTCAAAAATTATCTCAAGAAACTGAGGCATTTTTGTTCTTTTTTTCCAGGTTGACAAGCAGGAGAAGAAGAAAAAGAAGACCGGCCGTGCCAAGCGCCGCATCCAGTACAACAGGCGCTTTGTGAACGTTGTGCCCACCTTCGGAAAGAAGAAGGGACCCAACGCCAACTCCTAATTGCTTCAATGCCCTAATGGAGAAGTAACACCATCAGCTGTAGAGTCATCAGTTTTTACCAAGTTGAAAGTTGTCTTGTACAGAATAAAGGATATTTGACTTGGCTTTATCTAGTAATGTCTTTAGTTACACAAACTTGAGTCTCCAGCAAACCAGCTGCTCTTCACAGGGTTTCTTTGTGGTACTAGATGAAAGTTTTCCATTGTTTTCTCTGTACAGCCGTTTCTGTTTATGGTAACTTTAAAAGTAATAATGTGGTAGTAAAAAAAAGCTTTGTGCTTAAAGGCCTTGAAGATAAAGTAATGTTGCCATTAATTCATTTGCATATGGCGCTAAAAGAAAACGCATATTTAACTGCCCTAAAAAGTTGTATTAAACTTGAAATGGTGAATTATGTGTGGAACAAGTGACATACGTTAACTGGCACAGACAAAACAGTTTCCACAGTGATACTTTTTTTTAGTGTAGCACAAAATTAAATTGTTTGCAAATAGTGGAAAACTGGGTGATCATTATGTGATCTTACTTTTCAAAGATGGGGGTTTGCATCTTCATATTCATTCAGCAGAACTACTCAATTATTTTGGTGAGAGCACTAAGGTTTGTCCTTTTTAACCTGAAAACAATTCGGTAACCTCTGAAATGAAAACCACAGAGTTCAATGAAACGGGTTTATTACTCATTATGTACATGCAAAAAAAACAACTCGTTCCACCTCTTAAACACTGAAAAATCATCCGTTTTCCATTTGGTGTTTGAAACTGCCAGCAACCATTTATACTTAAAGTAAACTGACAAATGTAGTCCAAAGACGGTGTAAACTTAAAATCTTTACGGGGGACGGGAAGAAACAGACATTTCGTGCATGTTGGGAAATATTCAATCCACGGACACCAACTCCACCTCAAAAATCAGCTTTGCATTAGGTGGAATTCTGATGGAGCAGGAATTAAGGAAATATTTGCATATCACCAACAGCACAAACTCATGCCCAAATGTGTCAACACAAAGCCTCTTCTGTCAAAACCCGAGTGCCACGTCACCTTCCAGATGAAGAGAAAAGGATACTTGGAATCTGGAACGCCCTTTTTTCCATAAGCCCATTCGGGTTCGATCTCCAGCCGAGCCGTCTCGCCCTTGCTCATCGTCAGCAGGGCCTCATCCCACTGGGGTGAGAACAGAAATAATCACATCCATGTTCTCCAAAGCGACCCGAGATCACAAGTATACATGCAGGCTAAACTGTCTAAATACACTTCCAATATTATCTGGATAAATATCAATTTTCCAGCTGCAAAGGAGCCAAATTTGACCAGATCAGAACTGATCCTTAAGCTTTAACTCATTACAAAACCAGTTCGGATGTGTGAGATCACTGGTGTCATTTTTTTTGTCCATCCAACTGTTCTGAGGTAAAGAAAAGATAAAAAAAGAAAAATGATGGAAGTCATTATTTTTCCATTACCCTCCCAACTTCTGCAAAGCACCACTACCACTAGCAGCAAAATGGTCCCTCAGCATGATGGTGCCACCACTGTGCTTCACACTTCTTAGATCTGAAAGCCTCAACCTTTTACAACCAAAGCTGTACAGCTAATTGTCTCATTCCCTGGCTTGTTCAGTTGGACTTTCGGAGCAGGTGTTTTGTTTCTTCTTGGTTACCAAAATTAATGCATTTGTCAACATGATGAGTAAGTGCAAACCTTCGGAGCTGTAAATACAAAAGGTAATAATGACATACCCCTCTGATGACTTTGCCCAGGCCCACTTTAAAACTCAGAGGTTTGGTTTGCTTCTTCTTTTTTGCACCTGCAGATGGACGAAAGTGTCGGTTTAAAATTCTTTATTGGACTTTGGTGATATTAGAGCACTAATTGGGTGCTTCTCAGCCAGCTTCTACATGTGGATGCAGTCATACCTGCGGGGATATTCGTGTCAAAGACTGTCCCGTCTTCCAGGCTGCCAGTGTACCAGCAGCTCACAGTGTCGCCCTTCTTTGGGAAGTTGGTCTTATCTCCTTTCTTCAGCACCGCTTTGGTATATTTTGGTGGACCCTGAAACAAGCAGTGATGTCTTAAAGGTGCTTTAAACCAGGTAGGAGGAATAAATATATATATATATATATATATATATATATATATATATATATAAACCATGAGTTGAGCACCTCGTCCACAACTTCTGCTTTGACTTCTTTGGGCTTCTCAACCTTCACAGCTTTAACCTGCTCGGTTACGTCCTCCACTGGATCCGTGCCTTTAAACCTCTGCACACACACACACACACAAAGTAAAAAGTAAAAGCTTTTAACAAAAGCCAGCTGAGGATGCAGAATTAGCAACATGAAAAAATTCACCGTTTCCACCACTTACTTTGCTCACGAAGAGCTGGTTGTACGCAATAACCAGCTGCTCTTTCTTTGCAGTTTTGGCCACATTTTTAATGTTTCCCAACAGTTTGTGCTCATTGAGGAACTGAAAGACAACACGCACCACAGAGGAGAATGTCAGCACACTTTGCGTTACTTCATGGCGTGTTTTGGACGCTAACATGTTTCTCATGCTGCTCCCCCTATGCTAACTCTGCAGCATGCTTGCAGAGCAACGTGGGGGAATTACAAAGAAGCTATTCTGACCGAAACCGAGGCAACGCCAAAGCGGTAACCCTACCGAGTGGGCCGCATTGTCCTGGAGGAACTTTATTATGTCTTTTTTGGGCAAATCATCACTTTTGAGCTGCTCATCGCTCCACTCCCGTGCTGGCTCCGCCATTTTGAGAGGTGAGCTGGTGAACTCTGAACTCTGGGGGATGCCTTTCCGTATTGCCCCTTAGAATCCGCACCAGAACACGTTTATATTTAATACACCTCTCGGTGGTTGTGTTTCAGTTCACGTCCAATAAAATGTTAACTAAACTAGGGGTATAAAATATATAAGATATATGGGTAAGTCTACGTAGGTAGGTTTGCAACTCAAAGGCTGTAAAAATGTTTATAATCTTACCTTTTATTAATTTTTCATAATTCATGGTATAACAATTTACTAAAATATATCATTGTCTTAGATTAGAATTGATTTGATATGTCAAATATTATATTGCAATTCTGTGTTTGCCCTGCCACCTACTGGAAAAATGTTGCACTAGTGAAATGATATTAGGGGAGAAAAGAATACATATCAGAATACATGTCACAGGGACAGTTTAACTTCAAATAGTGGGGAAAATGTGTATCTCCTTTTACTTGGTGCATGCAAACTTCTGGTCACAACTGCGTATGTTTCTGAAAGCTGGTGCAACCAGCTGCCGTCAGCAGCCACCTGTTCAGGAAATACAGTTCACCGCTGGATAATTTTTATCTCAACATAAACACAGATGTTCTCTGAAGGCCTCAGAGATTTGAGCACTAGTGAACAAACATCATGAGGACAAAGGAACACCGAATGGGAGAAGTTTAAGCAGGACTACTTTATAAAACAGTACGTGGGTATCTCACAGAGATTATCGCTCAGTCGTTTTTCAGAAGCTGAAAGAAGAGCATTAGAAAGAGAAGCAGCCAAAAGCACCAACAACGACCTAAACAAAATACTTACACATTCAGAACAAAAGTTCAGGTCATTTTTTGTGTTATTTTTCCTTTGATTTTCTTCTGCATCCTCATATAGATTTGTGCATTCTGGCACCGCTGTTAAACATATGCATAAACCCTGTTAATGTTCTACAAATTTTTCCTTTCATTGTTGATCATGCCATTGATTTGATCCTTTAAGTAAAGCATTGAGCTGTTTTACTTTTGCTGGAGGCTATTTGAACACAAATTGTGATCTACAGTCATTCTCTTTCAGATTTCAAACAATACTTTGTCCTCAAGCCGCAGCAAATGCAGCTCCCTGTTGACTCCGCCACTCCGCTCCTTCAGACTAGCCAGCAGCAATTAGCAACACCTGGTAAAATGGTGCATCTGCTGAGCTCATTATCTGAGCTACTTCTCAGTGCAGTGGTGCCAAAAACGTTGTTTGAGGGGTAATAGAGGAGATCTTGTGATGACTTCCTGAAGGTGGAGTTTCAGAAAGATCAGGAGTTTCTTAAAGAGACAGAGGCCCAATTTCAAGGCGTTAAATTACAAAGAAAAATTTTTAAAAGCTGAAAAATACACAGTATTTTTGTAACAAGTGAACTGAATATATTTACTTGATTATGCTAGAACGTGGCACTATGTTGCTGGAAAATATACAATGCTGCCCCTTTAAGTTTAAATTCCCGCTCCCAAATAAATGATCTGCACTCCATCTGTTTTTGAAATCCTCTCCCTACGGTGTCCTGCTCGTCTTTCTATACGTCTGTTGAAGCTGCGTTCTACACAAGGCTTCACGTTTAGTCAGGGGTTTTAGCAGGAGCTTCTTGTTCTCTGTCATTCTGCTGCCTCCTGGCACCTTTCTTAGAGTGAACATGTCGGCCTCATCCTTGTTGCATCATCCTGCCTCACTACATGAGCCCTGCTGCTCAGCCAGTCCACAGCTAATACACCAACAGAGACACATCAGGCTTGAAAACATGCCCTGCTGCAGCTCCTGCTAGCTTCTGTTTATCAGCAGCCATGAAATGCAGTGAGATGATGATGATGATGGTGGTGGTGGTGATGACGGTGATGATTTGCAGACACTGTACCAAGCTGCAGAACAGGGCTGTGCAGAGTTGTTTTTTTCTTTTTCTTTTTTTTTACCCTCGGTGGTTACTAGGCAACAAGAGTGACTCTGGGAGAGCAAGAGGAGAGGGATAATTATATCTTTATAGGGAGTCTCCCAGGTCTCGTTTTTTTCTCTTTTGTTGTGGGGAAAATAGTTACAACTGTGCAAAGTGTGATGATGTGACATTAGCAGAGCCAATCTCTCAACTCAATGTATCGTTTTTTGTTTTTTTGTTTTGTTTTTTTTTTCCCCTCCCTCTGCTAGTGTGACGCTTCCTTTGTGGTTATATCTTGAAAATATTCACAGCATAGACAGGAACTTCCATTCTTGTCTAATGTATTATTTCCCTTTCATAAATAATTTTCTTCCTAGTTCTGGTTTGAGGTACTTCAGCTTCTTTATGCCTTCGCTGGCTGGCAAGAAACTCGGCTAACTTAGCAACGTTAATCTCAACGACATCTTGACCTTGGCAGCATGCGCCTCAGTCCTATGTAAACTTTTTATATTGGCTAATTTCACAAATAATTCTCAGCAACATCAGATGTAAAAACAACACTCTCTACTACATGCCATAGTGTATTAATTACATCTTTTTTTGTCACATATCAAAATAAATCAACCAACAGATTACTGAGAAATATTTTAACTGCTGGAAAACGTTTGTCAAGCCCTCACAAGTCCCAATTTTTTTGTTTTGTTTTTACCCATATCGGAGCCACATTGCTCGGTTCCATTTTGCACCTGTTCCTAATCAGGTGCAAAATGGATTAAGTACATCCATGGCTACTGTCAAAGTTACACACAGCAGTCGCAAACCGATTAAAAGCTGCAACGTTTGTGTAATCCAGCCAGTGATACTCGGGACACTGAGGCATATTACAAAACAAACATTTCTCTGGTATGCAAAGTTGAAGAGTCAAAATGATCTCGGGGATCAAGAATTAGGGAGATTTAATTTGATGCTCCAGCTGAGAGCTCTTCACGCCAACAGCTGATGCAGATAAGTGATATGCGTCCTCTCAGAGGCATATCACGACACAAATTTAAACTCATGCAGTGTGAGATAAACATGATTAAACAGGCTTTTCACTGTGGCATTTAAAGAACCACACGAGTGACATAAACCCATTGGGTTCATTTGAGGTGCAGTTTCTACTGTAAACCTGTAGGGGTCAGTGTTTACGCATTCTTGGTCAGGCGTCGCAGCGCTTCAGCGTGCAGAGTTTGAAACAAGGCTCGACTAGAGCAACAGTAATCATTATTCAACTAGCTGTGAAAAAACGACAACAATAATTACCATAACTTGTAACAGAGACACAATGGGGTGGTGTATTTATTTCATTAAGAAATGCTCACTGAGAACAAACAGGGTGATGAAGGATGGGGGTTTTATTGCAAGATTTTCACAAAATACTATCCTTCTAAAAAAGTACCCTTGAAAAAGCCCAGATGGTTCTGGTTTGGGAGTTACTGGGTCAATGAAATCACAAGAGGCTCAGAATCCGAGGTGATCAGCTGCTGGCATTAGCGAACAAAATGGCAGACAAGTGACTTGACGGATTTCATCCTGTATTCTGATGCCTTCTTGTTGCATTTGAGGTGAAAGGGGTTCAACCTTTCCTACCTGATCGAGAGTTAGAATCTCACGATCCCTAAGTGATGACGACCGAATGGTGATGAGAACAATGATTGCGAAAAAAGAAAGAAGAGAAAATCCTGGATTTCACTTGTATCACCTTCAGCAGCCGGGATGATTTGTGGCACTGAATACAGTCTGAGCTAACATCACTTTAGCTAAGCAGAACAGCCGCTCACTTTCTGCCTCGCAGGCGATGGGATTTCTTTCCTCTTGCCTTTTGTGTTGACTTAGGCATGTGCAGGCATGGTGGAGCTACCTGGCTGCATCGGGCTCATCATAAGCCCGGCTGTCTGGCAATCTTTTACAGCAGGAGTAGTGAACGATACAGAAGTTATGCAGGAAACATGGTTGGGATGTAAAAATCTAATTACTGTCTCACGTCAAACAGATTGCATGTTCTTCTTCTTTTTTATTTTTATTTTGGATCTCTGCTCAAAAATGGCAGCTGATGATCTTTGACATTGACATGTAGTCGTTCCTACATGTGTTTTATTGAGGTAAAATGCCTTGGCCTAGCAAGACACAACATAATTCTGCTTTAGGTGATGCCACCAGATGTACAGTACATCATATTGTTAAAAGTATTCGCCTTTCTGTGTCCCTGAACGAGACACTTCCCCCGCTTTGCCTGCTGGGGTTGTCCGTTGGTCTCAGTTGCGTTGCAGCCTCGCTTCTGTCAGCACATCTTACCATCAGCATCATTTACATTCCTGAATGTAGGAATCTGAAGAGCTTTGGAGTCCTCTGGCTTGATAGAGCAGCCACTTACCATATGAACTTGTAGGGAGAACCTAGTTGTAATCTATGGGGTTTAAGATGATGTTGGCTCATCATTAGCATTGAAGGTCCTGGCTGCGAACAGAGGAATTGGGTGGAGTAGAACAATTTTGATTGGATAATCCGTTTTCCTGGCTCCATATGTCTGGTTTTATTTTCATAGTGGTTTACTCCTGTAGTGAAGTTTTAAGTTGGATATTGACAGATATTCTCATTGTGATTTACTTGAGGCAGCGATGGCTTGACATGTCAGGAGACTCCAGAATGTATTTGTTCGTTTAGGTTTAAATCAACAAAATTTAAACAAAACGGCCCCCAAAATCCAGTGGCTTACAAACTGATGTCATAGAAATAAAGGCACCTCATTAGTTCAGCATAGTAATTTAGCCACCTTGAAAGCTATACAAAGTGATCATTTATTTCCCTATGAAATTTTAACTGAAAAAAGAAAATTAATTCAAATTAATAGAAATCGGTGGATCCCATTAGTCCAGCATAGTAACAAAAAGGTTTGGTCACATGATCTGGAAGCTCTTACAGAATAACTAAACAATTTTGGCTTCTTTTGGTGCAGAATTATGATGCAAGTCAGATGCGTTCAGACTGCAGACGCTTTGAAAATAATCAGATATTTATCCGAATAACTTAGTGCAAAATATGGAAGTCACACAAATCCGATTTTTTTTATGGAGCAGTGAAAAAGATTGGAATTGGGCCGTTCAGACTGCCATAAAAAAAATTGGCATATGGGTCACGTATAGGCAAAAAGATCGGGTTTGGGTACCCAAAGAGGCGCTTTCCACCTCTATGCACAATACTCTGCATTGTATTTAGTGATGTAGGGCTTGAATGAAGTTACTTGACCATAAAAACCATTTCCAGGAAGCGCCCAGCACTGTTCTTGGTCTAATCTGAAGGTCACCTGAAGTTTGTAGGTCTGCAGAAAGTTGCCGACCTTTGCGCAGCATCCGCCGAACACACACTCTCATTATCGATGGCCTAACACTTGTTGCTGTCAATTAAAATCCCTTCATCCTGGTTGTAACACAACTGACACTCGACTGTGGAATATTTCACAACTCGACTTAATTGCACTGCTAGCATCTGTGTGCCATGTTGGAATTCAATTAGTTTAATTGAATTTGCAAACATATTTTTTGCATATAAAACAAAACAATGAGTGCATTATTTGTAAATTAGGAGTCCTGAAGTCTGTTAAAGGAAAAGGTTACGCTAGCTCACGCAGTTTGTACTTTCAATCTTCAATCAAGAGAAATCAGTACAATTTCCCCCCCTTTGACATTACGCACAAACAAACAAGTAAACAGAAAGCTTTTCCATCATCCCCACTTGTTACACCTTTATACGACACACAATGGCCAGAATTAAAGACTTTCTGAATGGAAATCGTCCCTCAGTGGCCTCGGCCCGCTGTGGGTAATGTGTTTTCTGCTCCGAGCCTAATAAGCTTCCCTCTAAGCCATATGGCAAGCTCAGTTCACCTGCCTACAAGCAGGGCTGCAAGAACACGTCCTCTGCTATAGTGCGCAATTCATATGCTGGAACAGCTCGAGCTGACAGCTCACGCCTTAGACGAGGTTGCATTTCCTCCCCCTCAGGGAGCTCTGCAGAGTGCAAGGTATGTTGGGTCAGCAGGGGGAAAACTCCACCAACATCCGACTGTAAGAAAGTTTCAGTATTTTCCTCTCTCTCTCTCTCTCTCTCTCTCTCTCTCCCTGTATCTTGTAAAAACTATAACACCTTTTCCTGCCGGAGCTGCGCCTTGTGGGAGGAGAGCGAAGGCTTGGGTTAAAGTGTGTCACAGCAGCAGGTGGGCTGGTGAAAAGGGAAGCGTGCCATTTCTCACAGTCGCACGCCTGCGATCGTCATGCAGCAGCGGAGCTCTTGGTTTCAAGCGAGCTGCTCCCATGCTTTGGAAGGCTCCCAATCCCAGAGCTTAGCTTGCAGATCTGCAGCCTCGGCAGCAGCCAGTGCCTTTGCCCCGTCAGATCTAATCTCTTGGCTACGTGTCACGAAATGAGGGCTTATTATAAGTTTACCTCAGATCACCTGAAATCTGGCCTCTCCGAGGCAAAGGCTAAAAAAAAGAAAAAAAAAAAGTTTTCACCTGGAAGAAATGTATTAGGAAGGTTAAAAAAAAAAAAAGTGAACATTTTGGTGGCATGCGAGGTTGATATCAGCCGCCAGAGGCTTTGTTGTACACAGCTACATGCCCTCTTCCCGTCTGTCTCTTCAGGATGCGTCATCTGTTCACCGCTAATTAGAAACCAAAGAGAAAAGATGGATTTTGAAGTCTCTGTTGGATCCGATCCCAGTCTGAAAATCTCACCGGGCTTAAAAGGACAGACTTCAGAGCCACATGCTCCGGGAAAAAAAAAAAAAAAAGCAAAAAAACTCTCCACAAAACTCTTGCCTCTTCACATCACTCCAAGCTGTCTGTTTGCAGCTTAGCAGTAGGATTCAGGACCGCATGAAACCTCCACGAGCGCCGAGGCTTCACACTGGCCGCAATGTTCACAGCTTGCTCCCACACCTTCAAGAATGCTGCCAGACATACAGCTCCTTAGTTCGGCGGCGAATCGTTGGCCTTGACTTTATTTTCCTTCCTTGCTGAGGCTTCCCACAAAATGGCATAAAAAGGCATGCACAAACATTTCACAGTCAACTCTGTCATCCTTAAATTACAGCAGCATATTATGACTGCAGCATAAAAGGAAAGCAAGAAGCTCTTGAAGTTTTACACGTTTTGTCATATAAGAGTGACAAACTTTAACTTACTTTAACGGAGTTTCATAGGTAAATCCATGCACTCATTTAACTGACGTCCAAGGTCAAGACTTGTACATTCAATCTGACTTTACTTTTTTTTTTTTTAGCAAAACAAAAAAAAGAGTAACATTTCCGATCTTTCAATGTACGCATCTGGCAGAAAATTCTGCAGCTGTAATTGGAGTGAAAGGTGGTTCCACTAAGTAGCTGTATGGAGGGAAAATATAAATATGTATAATGGTTTACATATTCCATTTGTAAATGCTGCAAATTATGTACTGTTGTCGTTCCCCTTCGCAACTGTCTGCTGCTTTGAGACGAGATATCCCATAAAACACCGGGGGGGGGGGGGGGGGGAATAAACCGAAATTTGTTCACGACATT